>NC_081135.1:39563860-39571360 GCF_958295425.1 Solea solea
ACGGTGAGCAGGGCGCTCCTGAACGCCTCCCTCGCTCGCTCCATCTCCTCGTCGTGCTGAGCTTTCTCGCTCATCAGCCGGCGGACGTGACTGTTGGTCGACTGGATCATGGAGTAGAAGTGATTGGCCGTCCTGCGGTTGACTTCACCGCGGTCGATCCAGGTCAACAGCACCGACGTGGCCTCGCTGAACTTTAGGTCGTCTGACAGGAAGGAGGAGATGCAGGACAACGTTACACCACTACAGCTCTGATTTGATCAAAATACTACATTTTTTTAGCCTCGTCAGTTTAAATCACATGATCACGTCTGTATCTCACTCTCCCACACACACACACACACACACACACTCACTCTCCCCAACAAACCTCATGGAGAAAATCAGTGATTTTAGCTGCGGGGACACAGCAGCTGCTGGTCCTCTGCTGCCTCGTGTGGTCACTTTGTGTCACTGAGTTAAGTCTATTTAAATATTTTTAATGCCGAATTTTACAAAATAAGACATTAGAACTTAGTGATGGAGGCAGCAGTGGATCAACAACTCCTGTATGTGTGTGTGTGTGTGATGTTAAAATCACTAGTTTTCTCTATGAGGTTTGGTGTGGGAGAGTGAGTGTGTGTGTGTGTGTGTGTGTGTGTGTGTACAGGACTGTGACATAAACACACACGTGTTTCCTCTGAATAACCTTTAAGAATTCATTGTTCAGCTCTAACAGCAGAGTAGTGAGTGAGTATTATGGTCTGTGTGCTGTGTGCTCAGCGGCGCCTCATTGTGTTCGCTGTAATCTGCTGCTGAGGAAGAAAGAGCTTTTATCGCCGCTCAGGCAAAGTGTCTTCTTACAGGTTGTATTGAGCTCATTAAACGCTCCCTAATTCACTCGCTCCGCCGTCGTCCGTGGCAACGTTCAATTGTTATTCAAATGGAGGAGAACGCGCTCGGCAACGGCCCACGAGACTCATGACTGAAGACCAGAGCGGCTCGTCAGGGCTGAAGAGGCACTGAGTGAAAAGGGCTTTTTGTGCTGAGTGTGTGTGTGTGTGTGTGTGTGTGTGTGTGTGTGCGTGTGTGTGTGTGTGCGTGCGTGTGCGTGTGTGCGTGTGCGTGTGTTTTAGCTCCACTGTTAAAGGAAACAAGATCCTCAACAACAGATACACCAGAGAGAGCTGTGAGCGCCCCCTGCTGCTAACTGGCACACACACACACACACACGACTGTGACAACTTTAGCTAAGCTAGGCTAACTAGCATGGTATAATGCTGTGTTTCAGTAGAGAAGTTGGAAAAAAACATGGATGCAATTGATTTAGGGCTAACTACTGTTAGCCACTGTTAGCCGTTATTAGCCATTGTAAATCTTTGTTAGCCATTGTTAGCAATGTCACTTAATAACAACACAGTATTTTGCTGATAGCGTAGCTGCAAACATTTAACAGTACTATAAGATGGCAGCCATCTTGGAATCCAGTGTCTGCTTTGGTCGGTTCCATCTTTCCGAGTCGGAGATTTCAACTCCCGAACACAAACTGGAATGCACCATGAATCTGAACATCCAACTTTGTTTTCACGGAAACTAGCACTTCTAGTAGCAATGCTAACTTTGTAAATTTGTTTACATTATTGTTAATATCTTATAACAGTATTTGCATACTGAGCTAGTGTGATAGCATTAGCTTTGAAGCTAGTTAGCCTTTTTAGCAAAGCTCTCACATTGCTGTCAAATGATAATGCTAAAGTTAGCGTACATTAGCGTATTTAAAGGACTAAAGACAGAGGAGAGGAATGAAGGAGGCAGGTGTTTCCTCACAGAGCGCCCCCTGCAGGACATGTTCTGGTAATGGAGGATGAAGTGTTTTCTGATGAATCGTCTCACGGACGCAACATCTGTCGTCGCCATGACGACGACAACAATGAGCTGCTGTCGAACACAAACAACAACACGATGAAAGTGAGTCGACACTTGTTTACACAGCTGTTACATCATCAACAGCTGTTTGTGTTTGTCAACACAAACGAGGACGAGAGAGACATCAATAACTGCTCACACACACACAGACACACACACACACACACACAGACACTCTCACACACACACACACAGACACTCACACACACACACAGACACTCTCACACATACACACACACACACACAGACACACGCACACACACAGACAGACGCACACACACACAGACACTCTCACACACACACACACACACACACACACACAGACACACAGACACACACACACACACACACACACACAGACACACAGACACAGACAGAGCGTGGTCACCTTTGAGGTTGTCGGCTAACAGCGCGGCCTCATGTTCAGAGTAGTGAATGATGGGAGGAGGAGACGGCGCCCTCTGCTGGTTCTCGTGGACCTGGCAGCGGTGACGCTCCTCCCTTGCCAGCAGCCGTTGTTTACACTCCCACTCGTAGAGGTCGTCTCTGGCCTGAGCGAAGTCCACGTGGATCCTTCCCGAGTCCTTCTTGTCCGTGCTGGAGCCGATACGCATCCGATAGCCTGTAGACACGCGCACCTCGTTACATTGGTCAGAGAATATCAGGTGATCAGGAAGTGACTGATGTGAGACAACAGTAGCCACTCACCTGAGGCTAATGCTAAGCTAACTGTCGCCATAACAAAGTATGTCACAAAACTAACAGACACAACAGGAAATGCATCTTCCTTGCTCTGTTTTGGCCCCGCCCACTTCCTCTTCACCTGCTCAGGTTGCTAACATTTCCCCCGTCATGACTTTCAAAATAAATTAGCTTGTACTTTCTTCTTTACATCGTAAAGATTTGGACTTTGTTTATAATCCTGTAAATCATCACATTATCATGATTGAAAGGATAAAAAACGGCTGTGGTCATGTGACTGTGGTCATGTGACTGTGGTCATGTGACTGTGGTCCTGTGGTTATGTGACTGTGGTCCTGTGGTCTTGTGACTGTGGTCATGTGACTGTGGTCCTGTGGTCCTGTGACTGTGGTCCTGTGACCGTGGTCCTGTGACTGTGGTCATGTGACTGTGGTCCTGTGGTCATGTGACTGTGGTCATGTGACTGTGGTCCTGTGACTGTGGTCATGTGACTGTGGTCCTGTGGTCCTGTGACTGTGGTCATGTGACCGTGGTCCTGTGACTGTGGTCATGTGACTGTGGTCATGTGACTGTGGTCCTGTGGTCATGTGATTGTGGTCATGTGACTGTGGTCATGTGACTGTGGTCCTGTGGTCCTGTGACTGTGGTCCTGTGACCGTGGTCCTGTGACTGTGGTCATGTGACTGTGGTCCTGTGGTCATGTGACTGTGGTCATGTGACTGTGGTCCTGTGACTGTGGTCATGTGACTGTGGTCCTGTGGTCCTGTGACTGTGGTCATGTGACCGTGGTCCTGTGACTGTGGTCATGTGACTGTGGTCCTGTGGTCATGTGACTGTGGTCATGTGACTGTGGTCATGTGACTGTGGTCCTGTGGTCCTGTGACTGTGGTCCTGTGGTCATGTGACTGTGGTCCTGTGGTCATGTGACTGGGGTCCTGTGGTCATGTGACTGTGGTCCTGTGACTGTGGTCCTGTGGTCATGTGACTGTGGTCCTGTGGTCATGTGACTGTGGTCATGTGACTGTGGTCATGTGACTGTGGTCCTGTGACTGTGGTCCTGTGGTCATGTGACTGTGGTCCTGTGGTCATGTGACTGTGGTCCTGTGGTCATGTGACTGTGGTTATGTGACTGTGGTCCTGTGGTCATGTGACTGTGGTCCTGTGGTCATGTGACTGTGGTCCTGTGACTGTGGTCCTGTGGTCATGTGACTGTGGTCCTGTGGTCATGTGACTGTGGTCCTGTGGTCATGTGACTGTGGTTATGTGACTGTGGTCATGTGACTGTGGTCCTGTGGTTATGTGACTGTGGTCCTGTGGTCATGTGACTGTGGTCCTGTGGTCATGTGACTGTGGTCCTGTGGTCACCTGACAGGTAAATGGCCTTGTCCACCATGAACTCGTCGCTGAATCTGATGTGACAGAAGTTCTTCTTGCTCTTGCGGATGGCGGTGATTTCTCCACACTGCTCAAACACTTCTCTGATGATTTCCTCCGTGCTGTTCTCCGGCAAACCACCGACAAACACCGTCCTGCAGCCAGGGGGGCGCTCACGAGTCGTCGGGGGAGGCAGATCTGGAAGTTTATAACATAACGTATAAAAAATACACGTCAGCGTGCAAGTTTATCTTCATCCTCTTAATCTGCATGTCACTCCTGGTTCTCATCACACATTAATGGACATTATTGGATTAAATGGATTAAAGTGAGATTTAAGTGTAGACGCTGCTGCCGTAATTGACTCATTAATTATCGTTAAGTGTTTCTTTATGAGAGGAAAACGTGTTTCACATTCACTTTAAATGTGTGATTAAATGACACAGTATGATACGATGCGATACGGAAAGGAAACAATATTGTAGGATACAATATGATACCATACCATACGATACGGAAGGAAACAATACGGTACGATACGATGCGATTCGATGCGATACCAAAGGAAACGGTACAGTATGATACGATATGATACGGTACAATACGAAACGTTGCGATATGATACGGTACAATACGAAACGTTGCGATGTGATACGGTACAATGCGATACGGAAAGGAAACAATATTGTAGGATACAATATGATACCATACCATACGATACGGAAGGAAACAATACGGTAAGAAACGATGCGTTACGATGCGATACGAAACGGTACAGTACAGTACGGTATGAAACGATGCGATATGATGCGACACGAAACGGTAGAGTACGGTACGGTATGAACCGATGCGATACGAAATGGTACAGTACGGTACGATATGAACCGATGCGATACGAAACGGTACGGTATGAAACGATACGATGCGATGCGATGCGATGCGATACGATACGTTACGTTACGTTACGATACGAAACGGTACAGTACGGTACGGTACAGTATGAAACGATCCGATCCGATACGAAACGAAACGAAACGGTACAGTACGGTACAGTACGGTACAGTACGGTACAGTACGAAACGATACGATACGATACGATACGATACGATACGAAACGGTACAGTACGGTACAGTACGGTACAGTATGAAACGATACGATACGTTACGATACGATACGATACGATACGATACGATACGATACGATACGATACGATACGATACGATACGTTACGACACGATACGATACGAAACGAAACGGTACAGTACGGTACAGTACAGTACAGTATGAAACGATACGATACGATACGATACGATACGATACGATACGATACTAAACGAAACGAAACGGTAGAGTACGGTACGGTACAGTATGGTACGGTACAGTATGATACAATATGCTACGAAACGGAGATTATGATCTTAATCTTCACTCTTTCAGTCATGTGATCTTTGTTATGTTTAAACAAAAATAAGAACAGTAAAGACGTCACAGTAGTTTTCCACACTACATGCGTTCAAATGGTAAAGGTCATTTGAAGATTGTTGCTAGGCAACAGTAACTCCAGGTAACTGTACATAATGTGTGTGTGTGTGTGTGTGTGTGACTCACTGGGGTTCTGGGGGAAGAGTGTACAGCTCGTGCAGTGAATTATCTCCTTGACGTCGGGGGGGACAGGAGGGGGCGGGACCAGGCTGATTCCCGCCATCATGGGGTTTATGGGTGTGATGAGTCCCAACGCGGGATCGAACCTCTGGACACACAGAGAGTCTGAGGACACGAGACCACTGTTACTATGACGACAACGTTTTTATAAACCACACCAAACCTCATCGAGAAAATCAGTGATTTTAGCTGCTGGTCCTCTGCTGCCTCCTGTGGTCACTTTGTGTCACTGAGTTAATCTGAACGTTAGATTTCAAACACTGAAGAGACAAAATCAATCAATCAAATCAATTAGAACTAAGTGATGGAGGCAGCAGTGTGTGTGTGTGTGTGTGTGAGAGATCAAGACATGATCATGTGACAACAGTCCTTTGTTCAGTAATTAACAGAGTCTCTGTGTCTCAGCAGCAGGGGGCGCTCACAGCACAGTCAGCACCTCATACAGCCACACTTCAAATAACTGTTACTGCCCCTTTAATACGACTGTTCTGCACACAACAACAGTGGAGGAGCAGGAGCAGCAGGAGGAGCAGGAGGAGGAGGAGGAGCAGCAGGAGGAGGAGCAGGAGGAGGAGCAGGAGGAGCAGGAGGAGGAGGAGGAGGAGGAGGAGCAGGAGGAGAAGCAGGAGGAGGAGCAGGAGGAGGAGGAGGAGGAGGAGGAGCAGGAGGAGAAGCAGGAGGAGGAGCAGGAGGAGGAGGATGCCTGTTCTCCAGAACAAAGAGGAGAATAAACAGAGTGAGAGGAAAAAGGCGACAGCAGTAATGTTTCAGCTGTCGAGAGGAAAATAGAAAACAGAGTCTCAGCCTGGAACACAACAACAACACAATGTCAGCACAAACACATCAACACCACCCCCACTGCTGCTGCCCACACACACACACACAGAGGACAGAGAATCTGTCGCACAAAGAAAAAAACTGAAAACCTCCTCACGGTCATTTCACACTAACCAGTGAAAACACACACACACACACACACTGGAACACACTTAAATATACTATAACTTATTTAAATTGTTTTAAGAAAAACAATAATTTTTACTTAAATATTCTAGAACCATCATTCTACTTATATAATGTAATATAATATAATGTAATGTAATGTAATGTAATGTTATGTAAAGTTGAACTACGGTGTCCCACAAGGCTTAACGTTTGGTCCCCTCATGTTTTTACTTGACTCTCGTTTTCACCCTTTTTTCCTTCAGTGAAGTCATTTGTGACGGCGGCACATGCAGCCAACAGGGGGCGCTCTCTGGTCTCATAAATGAGAAAATCTGCTTCTCTCTCAGGTCAGATTAGACTGAAAAATAATCTCATTTCAACAAAAACACCTTGTATTAATATTACAGCTTTGATAATCTGATGCATCGACGCGATCATGTGACTTCACTGAAGATGAAGGTTTTTGTCTCCTCCTCCTCCTCCTCCTTCTTCTTCTGCAGCATCAGGAAACACTGAGGCCTAAAGAGCCGTGACACGTTTCCTGCAGAGTTTTACAAACAGAAAATATCCCACACTTTTCATCTGCAGAGAGAAAAATCCACCCGGGAGATAATCTCCCATAAATCAGAGCATGTGTAGCTGCGACTCCTCGGGCCTGAGGAAAAGTCATTACGGCGTCGTGTGCGATAACCCCGACAGGTAAATTACCCGTCTTTGTGCCGCACATTCATCATCATCACACACGCTTCTGCTCACAGCTTCTTCTCCTGCAGCCAAAACCACCAGAGCCAGCTTTCATTTCTCTGGCTCAGCGCGGCGGCGCCTCTGCCAGCGACACACAACGACAACGACGACACGGCGACAACGACGACAACGACGACGCGGAGGAGGACACGCATCACTGTCACTCACTG
>NC_081135.1:39573860-39578860 GCF_958295425.1 Solea solea
GACAACAGAGACGGAGAGTGAGTGTATTCACCATCAGCAGCTGCTGCATCTAATAAAACTAACCATTCGTTAGTGGGTTGGTTATGTTGATGGTTATGCTGTTATTAGTTATTATCAGTGTTTGTGCAGACGGGTGATGGTTGGTGATGTTTCTCATAATATCGTTTGAAATCCTACTTTCACTCGATATTATCGTTTTATTATTATAGAGAAAACTCACTGTTGTGTTTTGTGAGATCACTTATTTATTAGACTTTTTTAAAAAGAGACTCTAGGAGTCAAACCTCTCAGCCCCGGGGCCTAACATTAGGTTAAAGCGGCCCTGTTTACGTACCACTGGCCATGGCAGGTGATGTCTCCTGTCTCCGGTCTCCGGTGCCTGCTGTCCTCTCATCAGATCCTGGAGGGACGGACTGGTGGACGGGTTTATCCAATCACAGCGATGAACACAGTCCACCTGTGAGGACAGGAGACAGAGATGGGAGAGAGGACATCAGCAGAGGAAAGACAGGAAGTAGATCAGCTGCTCATTTATTCATTCATTTTGGCTCCTGAAGTGAACACTGACATCAACACAGCTGTTTGTCTACTGTCCGTCATTTGGAGAACCTGGAGAACCTGGAGAACCTGGAGAACCTGGAGAATCCAGGACTCAAAACTGGTGACCTTCTTACTGTGAGGCTACAATGCTAACCACTGCACCGTCATGTGTTTTCTTACATATTAGTTGCCATGTATGCTAACTAGCCACATCAGCTAACATGTTTCTTGTCTCCCTGTCACCCCCTGCCACCATTCATGTATTTCTGTTCCAGTCCCGCCCCCTCCACATGGCCACACCCCCAGTGGGTTCATCAGGTAAAGAAAATGAATCCCACAGATTCTCAGGATGGTTCCTGGTTCTCTCTGAACTGACCTGATTGGTCACATGTCTGTGGGGGCGGAGCTGAGGTTTGTTTTTTTGCATTTATTATTGTGTTATGTTGAGTCGCCTACTGCAGCTTTAATCTATAACACACACACACACACGATCTTCTCAGTGACTGACACGTGTAGAAGAGAAGGAGCAGAGAGCAGCGTGATGAAGATGAAGATGAAGATGATGAAGGTGGTGGCATGAACATGATTGATCTAAACTGTGAACTGTACCTTTAAATGTTCACACACACACACACATCCTGCAGCAGGCAGAATGAGGTCTCCTGTGATGGGGGTTGGGTGTGTGTGTGTGTGTGTGTGTGTGTGTGCGTGCGTGTGTGTGTGTGTGTGTGTAGCTTCACACTGCAGGCAAATCCAGGAGGTTATTTAAAGAAATCCTTCAAAATAAAAGCATCTTTGGCTCAGGCTTTTATTGTTATGAAACCTTTCTTTTTTTATCAGACATTTTGCTGTTTTTATATATATTTACATGTGTCTATATATGCACATGTGAATATATATACAAACGTAACTCTACATAGAAAATGTGACTGAAATCACTGTGTGTGTGTGTGTGTGCGTATGAGAGACACACACGCACACACACACACACACACAGTAGATCCATGTCTAATGGTCCACATCGTGCAGGTTAGTTGAAAAAAGACACAAACACCTCAGGCTGTGTGTGTGTGTGTGTGTGTGTGTGTGTGTGTCCATCTTCTCCTCGCTTGTGATTGGGCGATGCCAAACTCTGCTCACTTTCACGCACC
Organism: Solea solea; assembly: GCF_958295425.1. NCBI lineage: Eukaryota > Metazoa > Chordata > Actinopteri > Pleuronectiformes > Soleidae > Solea > Solea solea. Next base: position 39,575,552 of record NC_081135.1, read on the forward strand.
ATGAAATATTCACAGCTGAATGCATGTTCTTTTTATTATTCATGAGTTCACTTGACATCTCTGACACACACACACATTAAACTGATTCCAGTAAAGGAAGGAAACTTCCTCCCCGGTCATTTTACTGACTCACATATTCCCTGAGCCTCAAACCTGGATGGTTTCCATGGTTACGGTGAATTACCTGCACGCTGGATTGACTGTGATCAGCTGATGTTTGCAGTGAACCCAGTGTCACACACACAACCATCGCTGTGCAGGAAACATCAAAACTGTCACATTCTGAATGGAATTGTGCAGCCACGTGTTGGACACACACACACACACACACACACACACACACACAGCTGCCTCCATCACTGAATTAATTCTAATGTCTGATTTAGTCATTTCAACATGTGAATATCTTTGTTCAGATTGACCTCAGTGACACAAAGTGACCACACGAGGCAGCAGAGGAGCAGCAGCTAAAATCACTGATTCTCTCTCTGAGGTTTGGTGTGAGTGTGTGTGTGGGTGTGTGGGTGTGGGAGAGTGAGTGGTTTACAAACGTCTGTCTCACAGTGAGATAAAGTTCTTGAGATATCGTTGACTGACATGTTTTTAATTCGCTGATGACAAACTTCTCCTCTGGGAGCAGCAGGGGGTGGGGGGTGGGGCGTGGGGCGGAGCAGGGGCGGAGCAGGAGCGACATGTTCCTCATGAAACATTCAGGATGTCTTTTTTTTTAAATTTTATTTTAAGGAGTCAATCTTCATGCTTGTGTTAAGACGTTCTGGAACATTCCAGGAATTCCATCTGCAGTAAAGGGTTGATGGGACTTCAGTCTGTCAACATTCAAGTCTGCAAAGACACGACACTCACACATTAATGAGATGACAAGATGCTAACAAGACACGCTAACCACAAGACGATGCTGACCACAAGATGCTCATGACAAGATGCTAACAAGATACTACTGACAAGATACTAACAAGATGCTAACGACAAGATGCTAACAAGATACTAACGACAAGATGCTAACAAGACACACTAACCACAAGACGATGCTGACCACAAGATGCTAATGACAAGATGCTAACAAGATACTATGACAAGATACTAACAAGATGCTAACGACAAGATGCTAACAAGACACACTAACCATAACCATGCTGACTCACAAGATGCTAATGACAAGATGCTAACAAGATGTTAATGACAAGATGCTAACAAGATACTAATGACAAGATGCTAACAAGATACGCTAACCACAAGACGATGCTGACCACAAGATGCTAACAAGGTACTAATGACAAGATGCTAACAAGATGTTAATGACAAAATACTAATGACAAGATGCTAACAAGATGCTAGCGACAAGATGCTAATGACAAGATGCTAACAAGACACTAATGACAAGATGCTAACAAGATACTAATGACAAGATGCTAACAAGATGCTAATGACAAAATGCTAACAAGATGCTAATGATGACATGACACACTGAAGCAAAGTGACATGTCCTCTCTTCTTCTTCTTCTTCTTCTTCTTCTCCTCCTCAGAGACACTAATGTCTGAACACAGAGTTTGTGACCCGTTGTCTCCACAGTGACGGCGACGCCCTCTCCCTCATCAGCTGATTGACAGGGTCGCGGCGGGGTCGTCCGTCTGCGCCGCTTCACTAAATTACTTTTAAAAAGAGTCATTAAGCCGAGCGGAGAAACGACGAGGAACCAATCAGCTCCAATCACCGCTCTGTCAGAGGAGCGCCGCTCACACAGACCATAATAATCACATATTCAACTCACACACACACACACACACACAGCTGCTGTGATTGGTCCCAGGAAAACTATAATCAGCCAATTAAATCCCTGCATCCACTGCCAACAACACACTCACCTTCAAAACATCATTATTCCATTTAAAATCATTGATTTAAAGGCTCAGTTCAACCTTTTCAAAGTCTGCTGTGAGCGCCCCCTGCTGCTGAGAACAGGCTCAAAACTAACACATCTACGTCACATGATCACGTCTTTATCTCTCTGTTTGTGAGAGTTTGTAAAGCACTCACCCTCCCCCACACACACACACGCACGCACACAGACGCACACGCACACAGACGCACACGCACAGACACACACACACGTACGCACACACGCACACACACAGACACACACACACACACGCACGCACACGCACACGCACAGACACACACACACAGACACAGACACGCACACACACACACACACACACACTGCTGCCTCCATCACTCAGTTCAAATGTCTGATTTAGTCTCTTCAGTGTTTGAAACCCAACGTTCAGATTAACTTCAGTGACACAAAGTGACCACACGAGGACAGACAGAGACAGATAGACAGACAGAGACAATCAGAGACAGACAGAGAGAGAGACAGACAGACAGACCAACAGAGAGAGCGAGAGCGTCTCAGTCTCTGAATCAATCCTCTATGATTTGCTTTAAATTCCAGTGATGCTATTAAAGCGTCTGTAGCTTCTGTTTCCATTTAATCCACTTAAGACCTGAGAGGCAGCGGGGGGGCGGGGGCAGTGGGGGGGGGGGGGGGGGGTGTCAGTGGGGGGGGGGGAGTCGTCTGACCAATCAGAGGTCGACACATTCACACATAACCTCCATGTCACATGACTGCTCTCATATAGAGACTAAAGCTGCCAAATAAACATTAAATAAATGAATGAAAACGTCTTAATGACATGAACTGCATGAAGTTTATTGGTATTTATGTTTTCATTTGCTCCTGTTTCTTTCAATTTTGTGTGAAATCTCACAGTTAATGTGGTGTAATGGTGTTAAATGTGTTTGGTAATTGTGGCAGCGCTGAGTGAACAGTGTGTCGTCAGTCATCACGAAAACACACGCAACATGGACACGAACAAACGCCGCCGCTGTTTGTCTGTCTGACGTAAAGATCATTCACATCAATCACTCACACACAGCAGCGGCAGCAGCGGCAGCAGCGGCGGCAGCAGCGGCAGCCGCGGCAGCAGCGGCAGCAGCAGCAGCAGCCGCGGCAGCAGCAGGGGGCGCTCACAACACACACACGTCCAGTTACACAGACCTACAGAAGATGTTCACTGTGTGTGTGACTGTCCTGAAGGAGACATCACTGACTCACAGAAAGTGACCAGATGGTGTGTGCGTGTGTGTGTGCGTGTGTGTGCGCGCGTGTGTGTGTGTGTGTGCGTGCGTGCGCGTGTGTGTGTGTGTGGATAATTGGCTGGGTTTGCCACAGACAGACGGTGTTTAAAATTCAGAGAGCAGTCACGGCTGGAGGAATGTTAGCTACA
>NC_081135.1:39583860-39598860 GCF_958295425.1 Solea solea
GAGAGAGGAGGAGACAGGAGAGAGAAGAGAGAGGAGAGGAGAGGGAGGAGGAGAGAGGAGAGAGAGGAGGAGACAGGAGAGAGGAGAGAGAGGAGGAGACAGGAGAGAGAAGAGAGGAGAGAGGAGACAGGAGAGAGGAGAGAGAGGAGGAGACAGGAGGAGACAGGAGAGAGAGGGTTCAATTCCGGACTTCACTAGTCTACAGGCTGACCTTTAACCTGAACATCATTCTAAAGACTAAACCTAAAACCAGGTCTTAACTCAATGTCCTCACATAGTCACACATACAAGAACACGTGTGTGTGTGTGTGTACCTCCTGACGCTGCTCACAAATTGAAATGTGAAATAAGTCGTCATGGTTTCATTAGTCTGTGTGTGTGTGTGTGTGTGTGTGTGATATTTCCACACACACACACACACACACACACACTCCCACAGGACCATCTCAGTGTCTCCCTCCAATAAAGAGGATTAGAGATTCTGAGCAGTCGAGTGTTTCCAATGAAAGAACGTCGTCCTGCATAAACCATCAGCTGAGTGTGTGTGTGTGACATTTCCTCGTGATATTCCGACGTGACGTTCCGTCGTGACATTCCGACGTGACGTTCCGTCGTGATATTCCGACGTGATATTCTGACGTGACGTTCTTTCATGATATTCCGACGTGACTTTCCATCGTGATATTCCGACATGACGTTCCGTCGTGATATTCTGACGTGATATTCTGACGTGACGTTCCATCGTGATATTCCGACGTGACGTTCCGTCGTGATATTCCGATGTGACATTCCGTCGTGATATTCCGATGTGATGTTCCGACGTGACGTTCTTTCATGATATTCCGTCGTGACATTCCGACGTGACGTTCTTTCATGATATTCCGACGTGACTTTCCATCGTGATATTCCGACATGACGTTCCGTCGTGATATTCCGACGTGATATTCTGACGTGACGTTCCATCGTGATATTCCGACGTGACGTTCCGTCGTGATATTCCGATGTGACATTCCGTCGTGATATTCCGATGTGATGTTCCGACGTGACGTTCTTTCATGATATTCCGTCGTGACATTCCGACGTGACGTTCTTTCATGATATTCCGACGTGACTTTCCATCGTGATATTCCGACATGACGTTCCGTCGTGATATTCCGACGTGATATTCTGACGTGACGTTCCATCGTGATATTCCGACGTGACGTTCCGTCGTGATATTCCGATGTGACATTCCGTCGTGATATTCCGATGTGATGTTCCGTTATATTCCGATGTGACGTTCCGTCGTAATATTCCGATGTGTGTGTGATATTTCCACACACACACACACACACACACAGGACCATCTCAGTATCTCCCTCCAATAAAGAGGATTAGAGATTCTGAGCAGTCGAGTGTTTCCAATGAAAGAACGTCGTCCTGCATAAACCATCAGCTGAGTGTGTGTGTGTGTGTGTGTGAAAACAGGAAGAAATGAGCAAGTGTGAATGAAAATGTGTTAATATCCTCAGTGACCCTGCAGGCTCACACACACACACACACACACACTCACACACACACACACACGCACGCACAGAGGAAGCAGTGAGATGAATGTTTAATCTACATTTTTCTCCGAGCTAATGGTGAAGACAGGAAATACATATTTATGTGGAAGTAACACCTCGAGAGCAGCACACACACACACACACACACACACACACACCCACACGCACACACACTCTGCATTGACTTCCATTCATTTTTTTCACACCAAACAAAGCCAAGTGAACAACTAACCTTAACCAGTTAATGATTAACCTTAACTTTAACCACAATTCAAATCTTAGTCCTAAACTTAACCAGTTCCTCTGAAATGAGGTTCTGCCTCATTAGGACCAGGTTTTGGTCTCTACGAGGACAACTGATCCTGACCAGGTCAGAACACACACACACACAGCATCAGTTTCATGTGTTCACTCTGCTCTGGTGTTGTTGTGTCTTTGAAGCACAAACAGTGAAGTTGTATCGATCGAGCTAATTAGCAAACTTAGCGAGGTGCCACACACACACACACACACACACACACAGTGTGATGGTCCTGTGCTGTTGCTAAGCAACCTGATATCTCCTGCACCTTCTCATCTTCCTCTCTGGTGAATGTGTTTTATTTTGAAAGAACCATGAGGAACATCTGTGCCCACTTCAGTCCTGAACCTGAACCTGACCTGGATCAGAACAAATAAACCAGATTCTCATGTGCTGCACAATCATGTGTTCATCAGTTGATGATGAAAAGTTTAAAGTGTGAAGGCGATGAATGTGTGACCTTAGCTTACTTAGCTCATGTGTTGCTAGTCATTGCTGTAAACCTGGTTGCCCAAGTTAACTAGTGAAGCTAATCATGTGTTGCTAATGTTAAACACAGCTGACTTAGCTACTGTAGCTCAATTAGCTTAAACATTTAATATGTTTTGTTTACATTAGATAATCCCCACACTTTATCACTAGCTCTGATTTTGCTAATTTAGCTTGTGAAGCTAATAATCTGTAGATTACCATGGGTCTGTATTTACTTAACTAAATTAGCTTGAAAAGCTAATATGACATGCTAACATTAGGTACCTATGACTTAGCTACTTTTGCTAAATCCACTTGAAAAGCTAATTATATTATAATTATATGCTAGGCCCTCGCCACTAGCTCTGATTTAGCTGATGCTAACAATAATGACTTAACCACCCGCTCGAAGCACTTCATGATGGTCGTTGTTAGTGCAACAGGGCGAAAGTCATTAAGGCATGCGATGGTTGGTTTCTTGGGCATTGGGATGATCGTGGCAGACTTAAAGCACGGGGGGACAACAGCCTGGATCAGTGACGTGTTGAAGATGTCTGTGAGTACGCGGGCCAGCTGGTCTGCGCACTCCTTGATCAGCCGTCCTGGGATGTTATCAGGGCCAGATGCTTTCCGTGCGTTAACTTTCCTCAGGGCTCTCCGTACAGCAGTGGTTTTGAGCCTGAGTGCCTGTTCATCGAGGTGGGGGGTTGCTTTCCTCGCTGGGGATATGTTCAGAGCTTCAAATCTCCCAAAGAAGTTGTTGAGCTCATTGAGGAAGCTGATGTCGTCTCGGCAGGGTGAGGGTGTGGCTTTGTAGTCTGTGACGGTCTTGATGCCCTGCCACAGTTGTCTGGAGTTGCTGGGGTCATGGAAGAAACCTTGGACCTTCTGGCTGTGGGTGCGTTTTGCTGCCTTGATGGCCCGGTTCAGATTGGCCCTCGCTGTTCTGAGTGCCACTGCTTCACCAGATTTGAAGGCAGCATTACGCTCCCTCAGGCTTGTGCGCACCTCCTTTGTCATCCAAGGTTTCTGGTTGGCCCGTGTGACTATTGTCTTTTCTACTGTGACCTCCTCCATGCACCACTGGATGTAGCCGGTCACAGATGCAGCATACTCCTCCACATCTGTATGTTGATTGACGGTTGCAGCCTCTCTGAACATGTCCCAGTCAGTGCACTCAAAACAGTCCTGCAATGCAGACATAGATCCCTCAGGCCACACTCTCACCTTCTTCACAGCAGGCATTTCTCTGGTGAGCAGGGGCTGATATGCTGGAATTAGCATAACAGAGAGATGGTCTGAGGAGCCGATGTGGGGGCGGGGGGCTGCTCTGAAGGCCTTCTTGATGTTGGTGTAGACTAAGTCCAGTGTGTTTTTCCCTCTGGTAGCAAAATCCACATGCTGATGGAATTTTGGAAGAACAGTCTTCATGTTGGCCTGGTTAAAGTCCCCAGCAACAATGAAAACGCCCTCCGGGTGTGTGGTTTGCATGTCACTGATGGCACTGTAGAGGGTACTTAGCGCTTGCTTGGTGTTAGCGCTGGGTGGAATGTACACAGCAACAATGGTGACGGTGGTGAATTCCCTGGGCAGGTAGAAGGGTCTGCATCTCACAATCACAAACTCAATGTCCACAGAGCAATGACTGGAGACCAGGGTAGCGTTGTTACACCAGTTGTTATTAGTGTAGATGCAGATTCCACCCCCTCGGGGTTTTACCTGTGAGAACGTGACTCCTGTCGGCTCTGAATGTTGTTAGCCCGTCCAGGCTAATGGCTGCTTCAGGGACAGATGAGTTTAGCCACGTCTCTGAGGATGCATCAGTTTCTTGTTTCCCTTTTGGTGGTTAAGTCCAGCTTCAGATAGTCCAGTTGGCTTTCCAGGGAGCGTACGCTGGCGAGCAAGATGGAGGGAAGCGGCGATCGGAACAGGCAAGCTTTTAGCTTAGCTGTAAGTCCGCCGCGACAACCGCGCTTCTGTTTCCTCCCGCACCGCCTCCGGTGTCTCCGTGGGCGGTCTGTGCTGGTGGGAGACTCCGCTGCTTTGTAGGCCGCTGGGTCCGACTGGTGTAGCAGACCAAGGCTTTGTAGTGTGATCCGCGCCTCTAAATGTACGTAGTCGGAAAGACTGGATTAGCGACAGAGACAGTAATGTAGATGGCGAATTAAGCGATGTTTTGGCTATTTTACCGGGAGCCGAAGCAGCCGCTGCCGTACAGGGCACCGCCATCTTTTAGAGGCCACGTCACCTACTGCAGCTTTAACGTCTCAGTACATGTCTTCAGGAAGACAACAGAAACATGTGCAGGAGGACTGGTGGTCATGTGACCATGTCGCTGCGCTGCCGTCTGTCCCACAGACCCTGAGGGACAGGATCACGTCCCCGTGGCCCGAGGACAGCAGTGTCTCTGTGAGAGAGGACGTTCTAGAAGGTGTAAGTGTGGTGTGAGAAGTGACTGCAGGGGACAGGAGACGTCCAACATCATCATCATCATCATCATCATCAACCAGAGGAGGCAGTGGAGCAGAAGACACACACACACACACACACACACACACTCTCATGTGCAGAGAGTTAAAGATCATAAAACAATAAGGTGAAGAAGAGGGCGGGGCCTAAAGCCAGCGAGGAGGTGCTACTTCCTGATTTGTCACAGGTTCCTCACACTGGAGCTGTGTGCAGACATGAATTGTGGGCAAATTCTGCAGAATCAGGTCTGGACATTGATCACATCAGAACCAGAACCTGTGTGTGTGTGTGTGTGTGTGCTGGCACACAGTCAGCAGACAGGACTGCAGTGTGTTCATTAGCTCAGAGCAGAGACACAGGCTGTGACGGAGAGACTTGGCAGCAGCTACAGCATCAGCAGCAGCATCAGCAGCAGCAGCATCAGCAGCAGGTTCAGCAGCAGCAGCAGCAGCAGCTTGTTCCTTCTCATTGTTCTCACTGTTAGACGATGTAATGATCCGTCTTCTTTGTCCAGAACAGTCTGCTCTTTAATAAACGCTCATCCCTCACTGTCCACTGCACTGCTCACACTGTCACACTGACACTGCTGCTGCTCCTGCTGCTGAACCTGCTGCTGCTGCTGCTGACACTGCTGCTGCTGCTGAACCTGCTGCTGCTGCTGAACCTGCTGCTGCTGCTGAACCTGCTGCTGCTGCTGAGCCAAAGGTGTGGTCAGATGAGAAAGACACCATGAACATCTGGTAAACTTGGAATAGCAGCATACTCCTCAACTAGTCATGAAAATGAAATTATAATGTGTTTGTACAGATGTGAATAACCACACACACACACACACACACGTACAACATTCATGACTTGAGGGGACATTGCATTGACTTACTCTAACCTTAACCACAATTACTACTGAGCTAATCCTAATCTTAATCCAAACCTTAAAACATATCTTCACCTTAAAATGAAGTCATTTACATTATGGGGACTTGATTTTTGTCCCCACAAGGAAGACAAGTCCCCGTAATGTGAGTGTGTGAACTGGTTTAGGTCCCTACAACATCAGTAATACCTGGACACACACACACACAGTTAAATGCAGGTTAAATATCAAGTGTCTGACACGATGAGTATCTGCAGGATTCATTGTGTCGACAAACACATTCATTTCCATTAGCACAGAGAAGTGTGTGTGTGTGTGTGTGTGTGTGTGTGTTCGTGTGATGAGTGGGGGAGGGTGTGAGAAATGAAAGTCGTGTCATTCTTCTTCACTGAGTCTAATGGGAGGAGCAAGAATCTGCTGCTTATCTACACACACACACACACACACACATTTAAAACATCACCGTTTTGAGACTGAGGTCACACTGAGGTCACACTGAGGTCACACTGAGGTGTGGATATAGCTCAGAGCTTCCTGTGGGAACACTTCCTGTCCTGAGATTCTACAACCTTACCATCACTGTCCATGAGACCAAACCATGAGCCAACCTAGACCATGAGACCGTGAGACCAAACCATGAGCCAACCTAGACCGTGAGACCAAACCATGAGCCAACCTAGACCATGAGACCAAACCATGAGCCAACCTAGACCGTGAGACCAAACCATGAGCCAACCTAGACCATGAGACCAAACCATGAGCCAACCTAGACCGTGAGACCAAACCATGAGCCAACCTAGACCATGAGACCAAACCATGAGCCAACCTAGACCATGAGACCAAACCATGAGCCAACCTAGACCATGAGACCAAACCATGAGCCAACCTAGACCATGAGACCGTGAGACCAAACCATGAGCCAACCTAGACCATGAGACCGTGAGACCAAACCATGAGCCAACCTAGACCATGAGACCGTGAGACCAAACCATGAGCCAACCTAGACCATGAGACCAAACCATGAGCCAACCTAGACCATGAGACCAAACCATGAGCCAACCTAGACCATGAGACCAAACCATGAGCCAACCTAGACCATGAGACCAAACCATGAGCCAACCTAGACCATGAGACCGTGAGACCAAACCATGAGCCAACCTAGACCGTGAGACCAAACCATGAGCCAACCTAGACCATGAGACCAAACCATGAGCCAACCTAGACCATGAGACCAAACCATGAGCCAACCTAGACCATGAGACCGTGAGACCAAACCATGAGCCAACCTAGACCATGAGACCGTGAGACCAAACCATGAGCCAACCTAGACCATGAGACCGTGAGACCAAACCATGAGCCAACCTAGACCATGAGACCAAACCATGAGCCAACCTAGACCATGAGACCAAACCATGAGCCAACCTAGACCATGAGACCAAACCATGAGCCAACCTAGACCATGAGACCGTGAGACCAAACCATGAGCCAACCTAGACCGTGAGACCAAACCATGAGCCAACCTAGACCATGAGACTGTGAGACCAAACCATGAGCCAACCTAGACCATGAGACCAAACCATGAGCCAACCTAAACCATGAGACCGTGAGACCAAACCAAGTGGGCGGAGTCATCACATCGCACTGATGTGTGATGAGTGATCTAAATGTCATGACCGAAATAAACATATAAATAAAAATAAAAATAAACACTCTCTGACCAATCAGAGGCCAGCAGTCTGATGATGTCACAGTTTAGTATCAGCTGCCCCTCGTCAGGTTCTATCACTGATGGAGGAGACCAGGTCCTGAAGAGGCCACAAATACAAGAACACACACACACACACAGGAAGCTCTTCTCCTGCCATTTCCTTCACACTGATGAGACTCTTTGATGTGTGTGTGTGTGATTAATATTCAAACCACAGTCTTTATCATCATCATCATCTTCATCATGAAGAGACTCGGCTGTGAGTCCAGATCAATACTCAGCTGTGGACCCTCTCTGACCTGACACATGTCAGTCTTTAGTCTCATCACTGTTGCCATGGTTACAGCTGCTGTCCACCATTTGACAAAGGCTCAAAGTGCTGAGTCACCGTTTGACCCCTTTATTAACTGCATCGCTGTTTACGTTAGCATCTACTGTAGCACCTGTGAGACAATGAGACGGACGGTGAGGCGGACATGTCTCTTGTGGTTGTTGTGTTGTCTGAAGAAAGACGCTGTCGCAGTTTATACGACGTCTCCTTCTTCAGGGTTTAAAGACTGACTCCAGTCGGACTAACACGTTCACGTGTGTTTTCAGTCCAGTTTCAGTCGGACTAACGCGTTCACGTGTGTTTTCAGTCCAGTTTCAGTCGGACTAACGTGTTCACATGTGTTTTCAGTCCAGTTTCAGTCGGACTAACGCGTTCACGTGTGTTTTCAGTCCAGTTTCAGTCGGACTAACGCGTTCACGTGTGTTTTCAGTCCAGTTTCAGTCGGACTAACGCGTTCACGTGTGTTTTCAGTCCAGTTTCAGTCGGACTAACGCGTTCACGTGTGTTTTCAGTCCAGTTTCAGTCGGTCGGACTAACGCGTTCACGTGTGTTTTCAGTCCAGTTTCAGTCGGTCGGACTAACGCGTTCACGTGTGTTTTCAGTCCAGTTTCAGTCGGACTAACGCGTTCACGTGTGTTTTCAGTCCAGTTTCAGTCGGACTAACGCGTTCACGTGTGTTTTCAGTCCAGTTTCAGTCTGACTAACGCGTTCACGTGTGTTTTCCAGTTTCAGTCGGACTAACGCGTTCACGTGTGTTTTCAGTCCAGTTTCAGTCGGACTAACACGTTCACGTGTGTTTTCAGTCCAGTTTCAGTCGGACTAACACGTTCACGTGTGTTTTCAGTCCAGTTTCAGTCGGACTAACGTGTTAATTAAGAAGAATGAATTATTGTCTTAGTCTGACTTTTAACATGAGTCTCTCTCGTTAAACATGTTTAACATGTTTAACATGTTTAACGAGAGAGAGAGAGAGAGAGAGAGAGAGAGAGAGAGAGAGAGTCTCTCTCTCGTCGCCCCGGCAACAACATGTTTCCATGAGCTGCTCAACAATAACATGTGATCATGTGACACATGCTTGTTACAGGTCAACATGACAACAGTGAAGAGCGCCACCATCAGGTCAGAGCAAACCACACACACAAAAACTGTGTCCATGTTTAAAGGGACAATTCAAGGTTTTTTTCACAGCTTTGACTCAAATGTTGAAATGTTCACATATGACCATCACACACACACACACACACACACACACACACACAGCTGTGTGAGGGGTCGTCAAGGTGACCACACATCAAGGACATCCTCTGTCACCAACCTTCATCATCATCTTCACACTTCTGTCACTAATAATCAGAACTAACACTTTAAACTGTGTGTGTGTGTGTGTGTGTGTAGTGATGCAGGGAGCAGACACTCTTTTGTTTCACACACACACACACACACACACACACACACACACACACACACACTCCATCACAGCAGCATTACATCAACTTCACCCTCTGTGAGAGAGAGAGAGAGAGAGAGAGAGAGAGAGAGAGAGAGAGAGAGAGAGAGAGTCTAAGTGTCTCAGTGTGTGTGTGTGTCTCAGTGTGTGTGTGTGTCTCAGTGTGTGTGTGTGTCTCAGTGTGTGTGTGTGTCTCAGTGTGTGTGTGTGTCTCAGTGTGTGTGTGTCTCAGTGTCTTACCGGTTCAAGAACAGAACGATGAGCAGCTTCAGAGTCTGAGCGAAGAACAAGAAGAAGAAGAGACGGAGCTTCCTCAGAGAGAGAGAGAGAGAGTGAGAGGTGGAGGAGGAGGAGGAGGAGGAGTGGTCTCAGTGAGGGGGAGGAGTTAATGGAAATGACACAGATTGGTAATTTCCTTATTTTAAATATAATATCCTTGAACGTTTCAGTGACACTGGAACATGAATAAACCATACAGCAGAACGGATTATAGAACACAAGAGAATAGAATAGATTACACAATAATACAGATTATAAACTAGATCAGAACACAGATTACATAAGAGAATAAACAAAATGCACATTATCACAGAATAAAATAAAAGAATAGAATGAACATCTGTCCTAGTTATTTGCTGCCCTCTGCTGGTGGTGAAGAGAACATGTCAAAAATATCAGGTTTACACTGTAAAAATAGGTAAGGTTTACACTGTAAAAAATCAGGTTTACACAGTAAAAAAGAGAGGTTTACACTGTAAAAAAAGGGGAGGTTTACACTGTAAAATATGATGTTTACACTGTGTTACGGCCTCCAAACAATTGAATAAACCAATCAGTGGCTCAAATTGGAGACCTCAACATAAAAGAAGGACACCAGAAAATTGAACATTTTATTAACCAACTTTTCCTACAGTGAAACGAATATTCTTGAAGAAAACCAAAACTAAAGTATAATATAAATACCTTACCAAATAAAGAATCAGCAAACCAAAAAGGGACCTGGAGATGCCAGCCAAACTCAGCAAAATGGAGGGGGGCCAGGCCACCCCCTATAGGGACGACGAAGCTGCCCCCCCCCCCCCCGACAAAACCAAATAATAAACTAAAGCTAAACGAAAGGTAGGACTGCCTGCCATCTCCAGGCCAAAATAAAATAACAACTAAATCAAAGATTACTGAAAGGAAAAGGTATTTAACAAATCATACTGTGGGACTAAGGTCTTGCTGGGTCTCAGTCTCGTGAGCAACTGAACTGCTGGTAATTGGGCGCTAACGATTCTGGATCTGCTGCAGGTGTGTCAGCCTGAGTGAGCCAGCCTGATAAGGAAAGAAGGACATGCAGGTTTAAGCACAGCACAGGGATTGAAGAGTGATGTCATGGCCACACGCAACACACTGTAAAATACGAGGTTTACACTGTAAAAAAGAGAGGGTTACACTGTAAAAAAAAGAGAGGATTACACTGTAAATAATGAGGTTACACAGTAAAAAAGAGAGGTTTACACTGTAAAATATGATGTTTACACTGTAAATAATGAGGTTTACATAGTAAAAAAGAGAGGTTTACACTGTAAAATATGATGTTTACACTGTAAATAATGAGGTTTACATCGTAAAAAAGAGGTTTACACTGTAAAATATGTTTACACTGTAAAATATGAGGTTTACACTGTAAATAATGAGGTTTACACAGTAAAAATGAGAGGTTTACACTGTGAAATATTCAGTTTACACTGTAAAAAATGAGATTTACACTGTAAAATATGAGGTTTACACAGTAAAAAAAGAGAGGATTACACTGTAAATAATGAGGTTACACAGTAAAAAGAGAGGTTTACACTGTAAAATATGTTTTACATATCCTAACCCCCGGGCGCTACTCAGTGTGGCAGCCCACTGCTCCTAATTCTAGGATGGGTCAAAATGCAGAGGAATACTTTCCCTAAGGGGATTAATAAAAATTAAACTTTAAACTTAAACTTTAAAAACTTTACACTGTAAATAATGAGGTTTACACAGTAAAAAAGAGAGATTTACACTGTAAAATATGAGGTTTACACAGTAAAAAAAGAGAGGGTTACACTGTAAATAATGAGGTTACACAGTAAAAAGAGGTTTACACTGTAAAATATGATGTTTACACTGTAAATAAGGTTTACACAGTAAAATAGTGATGTTTACACTGTAAAATATGATGTTTACACTGTAAATAATGAGGTTTACACAGTAAAAGAGGTTTACACTGTAAAATATGAGGTTTACACAGTAAAAAAAAGAGGATTACACTGTAAATAATGAGGTTACACAGTAAAAAAAAGAGGATTACACTGTAAATAATGAGGTTACACAGTAAAAAAGAGGTTTACACTGTAAAATATGATGTTTACACTGTAAATAATGAGGTTTACATAGTAAAAAAGAGGTTTACACTGTAAAATATGATGTTTACACTGTAAAATATGAGGTTTACACTGTAAATAATGAGGTTTACACAGTAAAAATGAGAGGTTTACACTGTGAAATATTCAGTTTACACTGTAAATAATGAGGTTTACACTGTAAAATATGAGGTTTACACAGTAAAAAAAAGAGAGGATTACACTGTAAATAATGAGGTTACACAGTAAAAAGAGAGGTTTACACTGTAAAATATGTTTTACATATCCTAACCCCTGGGCGCTACTCAGTGTGGCAGCCCACTGCTCCTAATTCTAGGATGGGTCAAAATGCAAAAAACTTTACACTGTAAATAATGAGGTTTACACAGTAAAAAAGAGAGATTTACACTGCAAAATATGATGTTTACACTGTAAAATATGATGTTTACACTGTAAATAAGGTTTACACAGTAAAATAGTGATGTTTACACTGTAAAATATGATGTTTACACTGTAAATAATGAGGTTTACACAGTAAAAGAGGTTTACACTGTAAAATATGAGGTTTACACCGGCAATACAAAATGTCAACAAAGTTAAAATACATAGTTAAATTACAAACAATAGCAATAACCACCAAATAAAATCCTGCTCAGCTTGTGACAGGTTTTTCCTTGTGAGCAGATAAAACTAATCCTAGATAAAATGAAAAGTTCTTTAACTATTAAGTTATTTAAGTTTCCTGGGATTTAGAGAAAATTTAAGTGTTTTTTCTGTTCACATTTAAAAAAGAGAAGCGAGGTACCTTCAGGTGAGGGGGCGGAGCCTGTGTCGAGCTGCAGGAAGCAGGAACACTGGGAAAGTCCAACATCGGCATATCAGGTGGCACACACACACACACACACACACACACACGTTCAACATTCATGACTTGAGGGGACATTGCATTGACTTACATCCTTTCCTGGAGACTTACTCTAACCCTAACCACAATTACTACTGACCTAATCCTAATCCTAACCTCAACCTAACCTTAAAACATATCTTCACCTTAAAATGTAGTCATTTATGTTATGGAGACTTGATTTTTGTCCCCACAAGGAAGACAAGTCCCCATAATGTGACAACAACATTAGTAATACCTCGAGACACACACACACAGATCAGAGTTGAAACAGATAATCATTAACTAAAGCTTCCTGTTTAACTTGTTACAGTTATCACTCACTCACTCACTCACTCACTCACACACTCACACGCACACTAAATGTTAGAAGTTGATTTAAATCCATGTTTGTGTTCTCTCACAGCTGTTAGTGTGACGTCATCAGACCGGAGTCTCTGCAGTCAGCAGAAAAGGAAGTGACTCAGAGCAGAATTTCCAGTGTGTGTGTGTGTGTGTGTGTGTGTGTGTGTGTGTGTGGGCGGAGCCTCGCAGCACAGTCTCTCACACTCACACACACACACACACGAGGAAGTCCAGTCGGCTTGTTCTCTCTGACCTCGATGCCTCGCGCCGTCCTGATCCACGGCTGTGGACCGTCATGCACCGCGGGCTCCTCCCTGTTGCCGGAAGTCGCTCCGGACTCGCAGGTGTTCGTTTTGAGCGGGAAACTTCACCGCGACCTGGCAAGCCGCGGGGGCGCGCACGTGCACGCGCTGGACGGCGGCTCCACAGCGGAGCGCGTGTTCCGCTTCAAACAGCGCGTGGACTTGCTGGACCTGAACACCGTCACGGTGCTGACCAGCCCGCGGGGGCGGGGCCTGATGACGCGGTACCAGCAGCTGCTTTTCACTGCCGTCTACACCTTTAAATACAAGGTGGTCGTGGACGTCACCTGCCCGGGCTGCACAGACTCCGCCCACCCAGACTCACCTGGTGAAGGAGTGGAAGAAGAAGTGCGCAAGTTTCTGCAGCAGTTACCTGCACTGAGGGGCGGAGTCACGGTGCTGACGTCAACTCTGATCCCAGGTGAGTGATTGACATGAGAATGACGTCATAGAAGAGAGAGAAACCACACAAACCAGAGAAGAGATGACAGAACGTGGACGATGTGACGGTGTCGTGACGTCACTGCTGTGACATCATCAATACACATTTACACTCACAGTTCTATGTTTGCTTTGAAATTCTTCTTCTCTTTGTTTTTCAGACACTTTTGGTCACGGCTTCAGCACGCGTGAAGGGGGCGTGTCCTACATCCCGACTCTGTCCTCCTTAAACCTTTTCAGCAGCAGCAGGAGGCGGGACCCTGTCGCCGTGGTGACAGAGAACAGGCGGCGCCTCGCCGTCCACGGAGGCTTCCATCCAAAACCACTTCACCTGGTCAAGGTACAAAGCCGAGCCCACGTCGACTCGCCTCATCGTGTGATCACATGACACATGGCCTGACTCCTCCCCCCCGTAGGTGAACCACGCCAGCGACGTTTGGGTCATGAGCAAAGCTCAACCCGACAGTTACGACGCAATAGTGACCGATCAGAGCGGAGTGGTGGTGGCGGCGCCGGGAGCCGACTGCATGACCCTGCTGTTCACCGACCCTGTGAAGAAAGTGGGCGGAGCCGCTCACGCAGGTAAAACACCTGTTCATGTTCAGCTTCAAAAACTCAGCTGTTCTCCCCGATAATTTCTGCTCATCCTCAGGTTGGAAAGGGACCTTGATGGGCGTCGCCATGGCGACGGTAAAGGCCATGGCGACAGAGTTCGGTTGCCAGGTGAGGGACATCTTGGTGGCGGTGGGGCCGAGTGTCGGGGCGTGTTGTTTCACCCTGGACAGACAGGAGGCGCTGCAGTTCGTCAGCATCCATCCAGACTGTGTCGTGGATCCAGAGTCAGACCGACCGCACGTCAACATCCGCCTCGCCAACAGGTGACAGGTGCTGCACGACAGCCACGCCCCCTGCATCACTGCATCATGTTTCTCATGCCTCTCACCTCCTCAGGCTCCTCCTACAGAGAGGCGGGATCCTGCCCGAACACATCCACGACGACGCGGTGACGACACGCCCCCGCGTGACGCTCTGCACTTCCTGTCATCCTCGACTCTTCTTCTCTCACGTCAGAGACGGAGCTCACTTTGGAACCCAGGTGGGTTTCCTGTGGATCAGAGAGACCGAGGACAGACCTGAGGACGGACCTGAAGACAGACCTGAGGACAGACCTGAGGACAGACCTGAGACACCTTTGATCTTTTAGGATCAGAATGATGTTTGTTCACATTTGTAGAAACTGAAATAAATGACTTTTAATAATATGACTTTTTATTTCATGTTCCAACATATGGTGACATCTAGTGGTGAAGCTGTGCATCACGACTGCTGTAGTCAAATAATCACACGACAGGTGTCACACGCACCTGCCTCCTTCACTGAGTTCTAAAATCAATGGTTTTAGAGGGATTTCCACAGTGAGACACAGACGTGATCATCAGTGGATAAAAAAAATGTCGACAGTTTTAAATGTGGCGTGTTTGT
>NC_081135.1:39603860-39623860 GCF_958295425.1 Solea solea
AGTGTTTTTGAGTTAAGTGTTTTTGGTGGCTTTAGGTAAGTGTTTTTGGTGACTTTAGGTAAGTGTTCTTGGTGGCTGACAGGACATGGTCTTATTGACATGATCTGCGTGCAGTGGACCTCCCTGACCTGCAGGTGGTGCTGTGGCACGACGACGGGCCCGCAGCGGGTGACATCGGCGCAGGCGTCCTGGCAGTAGCGATGAGGATCATCTTTCTTCCTCAGGTACTGGTTGGTGGCACATTGTCTGGAGACAACAGATCAAAGATCGACTGAAGTTTAGCGACGTCAGTGTACACACAGACTAGGCATGGGCCGGTTACCGGTTTCAAGGTATACCACGGTATGAAAACCACTCAAATGTTCCGTCATACCGTTACTGCGGTATGAGCGTATTTGTTTTTTTTTTGTTTTTTTAACCCTCCCCCCGCACCTGGTTGCTGTGAGTGACAAACAGGCAGCATGATGGCTGAAGGAGGCGAGCCCCCCCAAACTTTTACCCCCATCTAAAAGGACCAAGTCGGCTACCGTAAAAAGCCAGACGGCCGCGGCTTGTAGGAAGAGGGTCGCCCGACGTGTAAAACATGTTTGAGGACAGTGGCAGCCCGAGGAGGCAATACTTCAAACATCTACGGGAGCACCACACATCGCTGTATGCGAAATTCAGCATATACATATATATATATTCAAATATCCATGTTCTATATAATGTTTAAAAATAAAAGACTGTTCCTTTTTTCGTTTTTAATTTCAGACATTTTAGAGGTGTATTCATAATACCGTGAAACCATGAAACCATGACATTTTTGCTTACGGTTATCATACCGTCAGAATCTCATACCGACCCATGTCTAACACAGACGTACGAATACGATCATTTTAAAATGAGCTATGTTCTGGATCAGTGTGGACCACGTACCTGCTGAGCAGCACAGGCCCCGCCCTGTGCCTCACACTCAACGCCCTCTGCAGGAAGTCAATGGCCTGAGGAAACAGTTTATCCTGACACACACACACACACACACACGCACACAGACAGACAGATTAAACTCATGACTGAGGTTGACTGAGGTTGTCAGGTGTCGACAGGTGTCACTCACCTTCACCAGCCTCCTCTTGTCTGCAGGAAGTCTGTGGACACAGACAGGAAATGAGTGAACAGAGTGAGGTTGTTGTAAAGGACAGGTGAGCGCGCTCAGTGTGACGACTCACTGGTCGATGCTGTAGTCGTAGATGACCTTTATCTTCAGCTGCAGGTCGTCAGAGCTTCTCTTGGTCAAACGCTCCGGCCTCAGGTAAACATGGTGGACCACCTGACAGAGCCAATCACAGGACACTTCAAACACACACACACACAGTCAAAGACATAAAAGCTGATAGAACTAACAGCCGTACAATAAAAAGTTAAATAAAAAATCTATAAATAAAAGAATGAATAATTTTTAATTTCTATACATATTTATCATTTTAATCATTTATTTATTCATTCATTATGCATTCATTCTTTGATTCATCATTATGTAATTTATCGTCCACCATCACTGACAGACCGCGGTGTTAGCAGGCGCTTAAAAGCCGTTTATAAAACGGACTCTTATTTTGAAATGTCCCGGAAGTGTAGCTTCTTACTGTTGCTAGGGAAACACAGGCTCAAAGATGATTGGATGGAGCACAGATTATAATAAGATCTTTTCTAAAACACAATAACTTTCCTGTTTCCTTTTAGTTTACATGCTAACAAACATGAGCACACTGCGCTTTATTTAGATATTCACACACTTTTATTTTAACGCGATATTAGCAACAACATCACTACACCGTTAACGTGCTAGCTTAGCCTAGCTTAGCTTAGCTTAGCTTAGCTTAGCTTAGCTTAGCTTAATGTGACAGCGGCACAGCGGGCTAAGCTAACAGCGGCTAACCTCTCCGGGAGCTGGGACCCGGTGTTTGCAGGTGCCGTGGCCGCCGCTCACAGACGCTGCCAGCAGCGAGAAGACTAGGACCCGGCCGAGGAGGAGCTTCCCGTCCCCGCTCAGCCGAGGCTCCATCCTCCGTCCGGCCCGAGGAGCGCGGCTCTACGGCCCGCAGTCAACACAAGCTCCGCCGCTCCGGTCCGCTCCGAACTCCCGCTAATCATCGCTCTCCGCGTGAATCACAACATTCTCGCGTCCCGCAAACACGAAGTCCGGAGCCGCAGAGGAGGCGACGCATCCGCCGGTGACACCGGAGGTTTAATGATGGAGGATCATCAGCTGAGCACCGGCAAACAAAGATCGTATATAACACTGAGATCACTCACTCACTCACAGCGAGATTTTAACGCGCTAGGTAGAAGCGAAGATGCCTCTGTAGATCGTCTATTGTTAGGATGAGTCAAGTCTTAACGAACTCATAAGTCACGTGTAAACACTGAGTACGTTATTACCGTTACTTTATGTATAATTCGGTCATTTCATCACGAAGAACAACAGCAGATAGAAACACACACACACACACATACAGTAAGAATGAAGAGAATGACAGGAAAAGCTGTTGGACGTCAATAGTTTATAAAGAATCTCAAAGATAAACAAAACAAATCCAGTCTCATGTCTCCACAAACCCCGCCCCCAAGACACGCCCCGCCCAGAGTACGAGTCACTGTGAACCACAACACAAACATTGTTGTAAAGTCTCTGTGGTTTTTCTTCTTCTGTCATTTGTGTCTTTCTTTTTCCATCTGTCAACCCAGAGGGCGGAGCCAGAGGGCGGAGCCAGCGTCTGGCTGATGAATTTACTGATGTAATTTACAAAACTGACACCATGAGTGGAGTCGCCCCCTGGTGGCCAATAGCTGCTTCCGTTTTCTCCTTCCCAGCCAGAGTCTTTGTCCCCACATTAGACCTGGACCTGGTCAAACCTGACTTTTCATGTTAATACGTCACAAATAAATGTTTGATTAAAAATGACCCCAATCATTAAATAAAACGTTTAATTATACACAGGCGCGGGGGGGGGGGGTCTCCGCCAGCAGAGACAACAGGTGAGTCTGATGACAGGTGAGTCAGAGGTCAGGTGAGTCAGAGGACAGGTGAGTCAGAGGTCAGGTGAGTCTGAGGACAGGTGAGTCAAAGGACAGGTGAGTCAGAGGTCAGGTGAGTCAGAGGACAGGTGAGTCAGAGGTCAGGTGAGTCTGAGGACAGGTGAGTCTCACACCACAGAGTCCGTGTGGTCTGGGGGATCACAGGATTCTTCTGTGCTGTTTGGTCGAGGGACCTGGAGGGAGGAAGAGGACGGTGAGGAAGCAGCAGTGTCTCTGTGTGACATGTCTGAGTCCTTTGGTGTCTCTTCGTCCCCAGACCTGACAGCATCTGCTCTAGGCTCCTCCTCCTCCTCCTCCTGTGGCTCCTCCTCCTGCAGAACGTTGAAGCGCTCCACCACACAGTGAGCCGTCAGTCTGGCCTCGGGGTCGTGATCCCAGCACTCAGTGATGGTGGAGCAGAAGGTGGACATTCCCTGAGGACGGAGGACAGAGGACAGTTAACACCCGGGGCGGGTTAAAGGGACAGTTCAGGACACATGTAAATAAATGACATGAACATGTGACCTGATGCTGCGTCCACGCTGAGGGAATCTCTGGTCGTCCTCTGTCCCTCAGCACCAGGTCTCTCATGCTGTCCACACACGGCTGCTCACAAACCTTTGAGCCAAATGCCGGCTCGTAGCTCTCCACCTCTGCACCACACACACACACACACATGGGGCGGGGTTAGACAGTGAACATAGTTAGCTTAGCATTAGCCCTGGGTGAGAAGTACGGGGTTATGTTACTACACACTAGCATATTAGCATAATCTTCGCATGGTAGTCATTCATTTTGGATGCAGCCATTGGCTGATTGCTAATGCTAATACAAATATTAAGTTATTCTTTAGTTTCACTGATCATCTTCTTCTTCTGTGCTAGCAGCTATAATGCTAATAAGCTAATGTAAGCCGATGACTCGCGCTTACTGCCGATGGCGAGACAGCGGGAGGACATCTCCCACAGGACCAGGGACATGGAGTAGACGTCCATCTGTTTGAAGGCCTCCAGGTCCTCCAGGTTCACCCTGGACTCCAGCACCTCAGGAGCCA
This sequence comes from Solea solea, assembly GCF_958295425.1. Classification (NCBI taxonomy): domain Eukaryota; kingdom Metazoa; phylum Chordata; class Actinopteri; order Pleuronectiformes; family Soleidae; genus Solea; species Solea solea. The sequence continues at coordinate 39,607,975 of NC_081135.1, forward strand.
TGTAGCGAGCTGTCCCCACCTGGACAGGTCAACAGAGGGAGTCAAAACATCATAATGAGGACGTCCCACACAGAGGTGGACCCTGAGCGTCGTACCTGTCCACTGTTAGCGTAGTCGTCCACAGTGAGGGACACGTCCAGTCTCAACGCCAAACCAAAGTCGCAGAGTGCACACTCCGTCCTGCTCTTCATTACGATGTTACTGCTCTTCAGGTCCCGATGAGCGACCGGAACCTGCAGCGACAGCGCCACCATCAGGCCCACTGTGTCATGCTAACTTGATGATGCTAGCTGGTGAGAGTTTACCTTGTGTACGCCGCTAGGTGTTCTGTCGCTATGGAGATGAGCTAACCCTTTAGCGACGCTCCCAGCCATGGCAACAAGCTCCGCCCAGCTCAATGTGTTTGCTGTGAGGAAGTCCTGCAGGTTCCCAAGGCTGTGATAGGCCAACACCAGCCAGTACTTCCTGTGGGTGTGGCCGGGCGGACCCCTTTCCTCAGCTGCCAGGAATCGAACCACGTTCTCGTGCTCCAGTTTGGGGTCAGAGAAGATGAACCATTCGTTTCTCCAGGACGCGTACTCTACGGCAGGAAACACCTTCACCGCCACAGTGTCATCACTCTTAGCCCCGCCCCTCTTGCCTTTCAGCAGACGCCCCCTCCAAACTTCGGCGAAGCGGCCTTTTCCCACCAGAGCCTCCAGCCTGACGGGAAGAGGTTCTGACAGTTTTCCTCGCCCTTCGGTGTTGGACTCCTCCCCCTCACATCCGGGACCAGTGACTCCTCCTCCAACCTCCACCCTGGCCCCTCCTCCCCCTCCTCCTCCATTGTTCTCGTCCAAAGCTTGGTAGAGGTCAGGGGTGCGCTTGGTTGTCCAGTCAGGACGTGCAGGAGTGCCGGGTTTGTGAGGTCGGTGCGTGCGGTAGAAGTAGAAGGCGCCGGTGGCGACGATGGCGACGAGGAGGGGAGGGACCAAACTGACTACGACCACCGGGATCACGTCTTTACTCTGCAGCTTAAAGAAACCTGTCACCATGGAGACCAAAACCTGACTGATCATTCATGTGTTCATCCAAACATCCATCCATCCATCATTCCAACAATCCACCACCCCCCCCCCCTCACCGTTGGCTCCCTTGTTGAAGATCAGTCTGTCGTTACACTCGTGTTCTCCCTGACATCCACAGATCATCATGGCTCCGCCCTCTGCAGAGATCATGTGACACTCTCTGGAGGTGAAGTTCAGCAGCAGGTCAGGGTCCACGCCCTCTAGTGGCAGAGTGGGCAGGTGACACAGTGTGTGCACCGTCATGGTGTCGTTGGTTTTCCTCCTGAAGAACAAAGAAATCAGTGATTTTAGCTGCTCTGCTGCCTCGTGTGGTCACTGTGTGTCATTGGACTAAACCCACACAAAGAACTTAATGATAGAGGCAGCAGTGGATCAACAACTCCTGTGTGTGTGTGTGAGATAAAGACGTGATCATGTGACGCAGAGATCCTTGTGTCTCCACAGACAGAGACATGTCACAGGTCAGGTGACACGTCTCTGTGACCTTTGACCTGAACAAACCTCCTCTCTGTCTCTTCTCTCTTATCGCTGGTTTCCTGCAGAAAGCTGCGAGGGTCGACACAGGAAATGAGAGGGGCGCGGACAGAGTGTGGTGGGGGAGGGGCAGGGGGAGAAGGGGGAGGGGTGATCCCAGCCGAGCTGTGTTATCCAAACAAAAGCACGAATCAGCAGAAAAGTTTCCAAGAAAACAAAACCGGAGCAGCAGACGCAGAACTGAGCTGAAGCCAAGAAGATGGTCAGAGCCAGAGGTCACAGAGGTCACAGAGGTCACAGTAGTCACAGGGGTCACAGTGAGGATGCAGGTGTGGGTTAAACATGAACCAGAACACAGACTCACTGAGTGAACACAAGTAGAGACACAAGAAAAATCAAGTCTGTGTGTGTGTGTGTGTGTGTGTGTGTGTGTGTGTGTGTGTGTGTGAGTGTGTGCGAGTGTGTGTGCGAGTGTGTGTGTGAGTGTGTGTGTGTGAGCGGCTGGGGTCGCGACCTCTCACCATATAGCGATGCAGATCTCCTCGATGGCCGCGCAGTAGGACGACAGTGAGCAGTTAGTGACGCACACGTGCTGGTCACACACAGGACTGGACGACTCACACCACTTACACAGGTTAGAGTTCAGGTGTGTGAAGGACTGCACGTGTGTGAGGACACCTGCACACACACACACACACACACACACACACACACACACACCAGTCAGCCTCATGAGACCAAAACCTGGTCCTAGTGAGGTACTGCTTAAAGTTAGTGATAAGTCTGTGTGTGTGTGTGTGTGTGTGTGTAAACCTGTTCACGCACTCACATTATGGGGACTTGTCGTCCTTGTGGGGACGAAAATCAAGTCCCCACAACGTAAATGACTACATTTTAATGTGAAGATATGTTTTAAGGTTAGGTTGAGGTTAGGATTAGGATTAAGATTAGGTCACTAGTAATTGTGGTTAAGGTTAGAGTAAGTCTGCAGGAAATGAATGTAAGTCAATGCAATGTCCCCTTAAATCATGAATGTCAGACGTGTGTGTGTGTGTGTGTGTGTGTGTGTAAATAAATGAAAGGCAGCAGTGAGCTGTTGTCTGAGCCAAGTTAGTATCCAACACTCCGCCCTCAAAGACTCACACACACACACACACACACACACACACACACAGAGAGTGGAAGCAGTCTGAACACATCTGTGCTGCTTCTGTGTGTGTGTGTGTGTGTGTGTTAGTGTAGCTTAGCATCATATGTTCTGGTTGTGTCTGAGGTTTTTCCACATTCACAAACACAGTAAACAAACCATACTCATCCTCACTTTATTGCTAACTATTTGTACATTGTATATATTTCCAGATTCGACTTTTTTATCTAATATTTTATTTCACTCCACCTCATTGCCTATTTGACTGTTTTTTTATATCCATATCTTATGCCTTGTTTCCACTGCTGTATTTCTATTTCTTTGCACGGAGCATCTGGAACAAAAACAATTTCCCCACGGGGATTAATGAAGTATTCTGATTCTGATTCTGATTCTGATTCTGCTGTGAACTCTTCAAACTGTGATCCTGTGATCACGGCATATAATCCTGTGATCACGGCATATAATCCTGTGATCACATCATATAATCCTGTGATCACGGCATATAATCCTGTGATCACGGCATAAAATCCTGTGATCACGGCATATAATCCTGTGATCACGGCATAAAATCCTGTGATCACGGCATATAATCCTGTGATCACATCATATAATCCTGTGATCACATCATATAATCCTGTGATCACGGCATATAATCCTGTGATCACGGCATATAATCCTGTGATCACGGCATATAATCCTGTGATCACATCATATAATCCTGTGATCACGGCATATAATCCTGTGATCACATCATATAATCCTGTGATCACATCATATAATCCTGTGATCACGGCATATAATCCTGTGATCACGGCATATAATCCTGTGATCACAGTATATAATCCTGTGATCAGTCCTGACTGGTCTCACTGTCACCGCCCTGCTGGCCAGACAGACATTAGGTTTTCCCTCAATGATCTTTAAGTTCATTTGACTCTTTTAAACCATCTCTGCCGGATTGTGATGGCTGAGCCCCGCCCCCTTTCATTTATTTATTTATTGTAAATGTATTTGATTATTCATGACTCTTTTTTCTCTTTCCGTGTGTGTGTGTGTGTGTGTGTTGTATGTAAGTATAGTTGACATGATATTATGGGATGTTGAACAGTCTCTTCACTGTGCTCATGCTCCCTCATGTGGTTGGGAGGTGAACTGCAGTTATTAACATAAATGTTTATACAGAACAACAGCAGCAGGCAGTGGGCGGAGTCAGGTTTAACCTGGACAGGTAATCAGCAAATTACACACACACACACACACACACGGCTGAGACCATGAACATCAGCAAGTAAACACATGACATCCATGAATAGAGGCAGTGTGTGTGTGTGTGTGTGTGTGTGTGTGTGTGTGTGTGTCTTGTTTCAGTGTCAGTCTGTCTCTGCTCCAACATCTCAACACAATGTGTCACTGACTCATTACTACACACTACTACTGTGTAGTACACAGTGTACTACACACTACTACACTACTGTCTACTACTCAGTAGTAGTAGACAGTAGTTTTTTGACCTGTGGAGTAAATGTCAAATATAAATATTTTTAAAAATAAGTCAATATAAAGTACTTGTAGTTTTCAGTGATGCAGTACTATGATATGATTTACTACTTGTATTTAGGTATAAGTACCTTATATAGTACTAAACATAATAGTATATAAGTAAAGTACATGTAGTTTTCAGTGATGCAGTACTTTGATATGATATATTTTCATATTGTAGTACTTTTTCTTACTGTTATGATCAGTACTACATTCGAATTAGTTAGTATTAGTACTTTGATATGAGGTACTGCTTTCATACTAACACAGTACCTTTAATGAAGTTCTTTTGTTATAACCCAGTACTGTAGTAGTGGTGTAGTAGTACTGTAGTAGTGCTACACTAGTTTCCAGGCAGTTTAAACACTTGAATGCTGCAGCGTCAGAACCTCAGAACCGGATCCGAACCTCTGCTCTTGTTCTCCGGGTAAAGACAGAGAAAAAGCCCGCGGGGCGAGCGACACTCACCGGCCGTGAAGAGGACGAGGATCCCGGTCCAAAGTGTCCGGTACCGGGCCATCATCTGCGGCCGAGAGAGAGAGGAGGAGACCGACTGTGTTCTCACTCACACACACAAGTCCAGATGTTTCTCATCCAGATGTTATTAAGCTCCGCCCACCGCTGTTACTTATGGAAACAGTAAAGTTATTTTTGAAGCTTCAAACATTTCAACACAAACTAACTTTTAAAACTATTATTCATGACAATAAACGTCGTAATTTAATAAAGTTGAATAAAAACAAAACACACGCAGTATGATATTATTATAATAATGATAATAGTTGTTACGTTGTTCTTCCAGCAGGTGGCGGTGTTGAGTCTGTTTGTCAGAGAACATAAACAGATTTTTATGATGGGGCTTTTATTGTGAAAGGTTCCGCCCTCTTTAAACACTTGACTCGTGTTTAAAGGTGAAAGTGTCATGTTGACGTCACTGTCACTGTGAACTCTGACCCCGCAGCCTCTCTCTGTGAGTGTGTGAGTGTGTGAGTGTGTGACAGGATGAATAAGCGGAAGCTGCTGCTCGTGTCGAACTCGACCCTGCACGGGAGCGGGTACCTGGACCACTGTCAGAACCACATCTGCTCCTTCTTCACACGGTAAGTTCACTCCGCCAGTCCCCGCTGAAAAAAACACGGATTTAACGTTTACACGATCGTGACGCGAACAAACACGTTCCCACGACACAAACACGGTGTTGTCTGTGAAGAGGGAGTTCTGAGGCACAGTTCGGCTCACACGTCCTTCCTTTAAACACAGGTTTTAACGGAATAATTCATCTTAAACGTTAGTATGCACAGACAAAAAGTTAGCGCCAATTCATCCACTTATCCACTTATTTCATTATCTATGAAAACATTCACGATTTTATTAAATTATAATGAATATATACTGTATTATTCATATGACACATTAATGATTATATAACATTTTAATGGTGAAATTTGACAACAAAAAGTGTCATAGTGGAGGCCTGTGCTGCCCCCTGCAGGAGGCTGACAGTATGACAGGTTGTTTCTGTGTATCTGTGTTTCAGTGACGTGAAGAGAGTTCTGTTTGTGCCGTACGCGCTTCACGACAGAGACGCCTACGCCAAAACTGCGCGGGAAAAGTTCCGAACGCTGGGTATGTGTGTGTTGTTTGGGGGCGGAGCCAAAACGAGACATCATATTCACGCGTTGTGAAAAAAAGTGCAACTGATGTTTAGCTCCATTGTTGTTTTTCCTGATTGAATGTTTTTTTGTAACATTGTGTAATGTTAGAGTCTTGTGTGTGTGTGTGTGTGTGTGTGTGTGTGTGCGCGCACAAAGATGAAGATCCTGATCCAGCTCTTGTCTGACCCCTGCAGGTTATGAGTTGGATAGCATCCATGAGGCGTCAGACCCTGTCGCTGCGGTCAGGAACGCCGAGGCCATTTTTATAGGTGAGGAAGTGATGAGTCAGCACAGCAGGGGGCAGTGTTCACTCTCTGTTCCCTGTTCTTCATCACTTCCTCCTTCTTTTTCTCACTACTGTGTGTGTGTGTGTGTGTGTGTCTGCAGGAGGAGGGAACACTTTCCGGCTTCTCAAGTGTCTCTATGACAACGACCTGGTGACGGAGATCAGGAGGAGAGTTCTGGAGGTGACACACTTAAAGTGACACTTCCAGTTTTTTGAACTGTGGTTGTATGAAGTCCTGACAACATGGTCTGTGAGCGCCCCCTGCTGCTGAAAAAAGGAAAAACAGATTTTATCCACTTCCAAAAAGACTGACCACATGATCACGTCTTTATCTCACTGTTACACAGACGTCTGTAAACCACTCACTCACACACACACACATTCACTCTCTCAGAGAGAAAACCAGTGATTTTAGCTGCTGCTCCTCTGCTGCCTCGTGTGGTCACTCTGTGTCACTGAGGTCAATCTGAACGAAGGATTTTAAACACTGAAGAGACAAAATCAGACATCTGTGTGTGTGTGTGAGTTCTTCTCTCTCGTCGTTCATTGCTCCTCCCTCCTCTCTTCAGGACGGCGTCCCCTACATGGGCTCCAGTGCCGGCACTAACGTGGCCACCATCAGCATCAACACCACCAACGACATGCCCATCGTCTTCCCTCCGTCCTTCTCTGCCATCGGCCTCGTCCCCTTCAACATCAACCCTCACTATCTGGACCACGACCCCAGCAGCAGGCACATGGGGGTGAGTCAACAATCTCTATATTTGTTTAGCGCCACCTACTGGCCCAGTTTGGTACTGACTGTGGTTTGTGTCTTCACATCAGAACAGACCATGTGACCTTTGTCTCTGCAGGAAAACCTGGTTGAAGCTGCTCTTATCACAGACTCTGTTAATGATCACAGTGTCAAACTGTGACTGTCACATGATAACAAACTGATGTTGTTGTTGTTAAACAGGAAACCAGAGAGCAGAGGATCACACAGTTCCATGAAGAAGCAGAGACTCCCCGTGTTCTGGTGAGACTTCGTCATGGTTACGGCGTGTCACCATCTGTAAACACACTCAGTCATGTGACCTTATTCATCAGTCATGTGACCTTATTCATCAGTCATGTGACCTTATTCATCAGACATGTGACCTTATTCATCAGTCATGTGTTCTATTCATCAGACATGTGACCTTATTCATCAGTCATGTGACCTTATTCATCAGTCATGTAACCTTATTCATCAGTCATGTGACCTTATTCATCAGACGTGTGACCTTATTCATCAGACGTGTGACCTTATTCATCAGACATGTGACCTTATTCATCAGTCATGTAACCTTATTCATCAGTCATGTGACCTTATTCATCAGTCATGTGACCTTATTCATCAGTCATGTAACCTTATTCATCAGTCATGTGACCTTATTCATCAGACGTGTGACCTTATTCATCAGACATGTGACCTTATTCATCAGACGTGTGACCTTATTCATCAGTCATGTGACCTTATTCATCAGTCATGTGACCTTATTATCAGACGTGTGACCTTATTCATCAGTCGTGTGACCTTATTCATCAGACATGTGACCTTATTCATCAGTCATGTGACCTTATTCATCAGACATGTGACCTTATTCATCAGTCATGTGACCTTATTCATCAGTCATGAGACCTTATTTGTCAATCATGAGACCTTATTCGTCAGTGATGTGACCTTATTCATCAGTCATGTGACCTTATTCATCAGTCATGTGACCTTATTCATCAGTCATGTGACCTTATTCATCAGTCATGAGACCTTATTTGTCAATCATGAGACCTTATTCGTCAGTGATGTGACCTTATTCATCAGTCATGAGACCTTATTCATCAGTCATGAGACCTTATTCATCAGACATGTGACCTTATTCATCAGACGTGTGACCTTATTCATCAGTCATGTGACCTTATTCATCAGTCATGAGACCTTATTCATCAGTCATGAGACCTTATTCATCAGACATGTGACCTTATTCATCAGACGTGTGACCTTATTCATCAGTCATGTGACCTTATTCATCAGTCATGAGACCTTATTCATCAGTCATGAGACCTTATTCATCAGACATGTGACCTTATTCATCAGTCATGAGACCTTATTCATCAGACATGTGACCTTATTCATCAGTCATGAGACCTTATTCATCAGACATGTGACCTTATTCATCAGACATGTGACCTTATTCATCAGTCATGTGACCTTATTCATCAGTCATGAGACCTTATTTGTCAATCATGTGACCTTATTCATCAGTGATGTGACCTTATTCGTCAGTGATGTGACCTTATTCATCAGACGTGTGACCTTATTCATCAGTCATGTGACCTTATTCATCAGTCATGTGACCTTATTCATCAGTCATGTGACCTTATTCATCAGTCATGAGACCTTATTTGTCAATCATGAGACCTTATTCGTCAGTGATGTGACCTTATTCGTCAGTGATGTGACCTTATTCGTCAGTCGTGGGTCATGTGACCTACAAAGGTCACGTGTTAGTTATCATCACATAAATCCAATGATCCTGGACTAAACTAAACAAGCGTAAACATGACAGACCATCTGAGCTAAAAGAGAGAAAAAAAATCCAGAATCACACCAAGGAATTGTGACGTTTCTAATTACAGCACTTTGCAACACTTGACAACACTTTACAGCACTTTACAGCAGTTTACAATTAAAGGGTTGTAAAGTGCTGTAAAGTGGTGTTAACTGCTGTAAAGTGTTGTCAAGTGTTGTAAAGTGCTGTAAAAAGTGTTGTTTGTAAAGTGCTGTAAAGTGTAGCACTTAACAACACTTTGTGTTTTCAGGGTCTGAGAGAAGGATCTTTGTTGTTGGTTGAAGGAAACAACGTCAAACTTCTGGGAACCACCAAAGCCAGGCTCTTCACCAGGTAACTGTCCATCTGTGGTGATGACAACTCAAAGCTGCTTTACACTACAGTCAGTTTTGTCATTCACTCATTCACACACTGCCTTTCAAGAGGTTAAGTGGCTTTGCCCAAGGTCCCGTCAACATGGGAACTAGCGGAGCTGGGAATCAAACCCACAACCTTCGAGTAGACAGATGACTTACTCACTGAGCTACCGTCTGTCGCTCTGTCTGTCTGTTTGATCCTCTGTCCACTCACCAACATACAGTCCTGGTGATTTATGTTGAATTACCAGCATTAATGATTCTTGTTTTTTCAGGAATCAGCCGTCAGTGGAGTATGAACCAGGAAGTGACATCAGCTTCCTGCTCACACACACACACACAGTGACTCATCATTAACTCAGCAGTGACTCGGTGTTAACTGATTCACTGATCATTAACTAATCATTAACTAATCATTCACTGATCATTAACTGAACATTAACTCAGCAGTGACTGATTAACTGATCATTAACTAATCATTAACTGATCATTAACTGATTGACTGATCATTAACTGATCATTAACTCAGTAGTGACTCAGCATTAACTAATCATTAACTGATCATTAACTGATCATTAACTGATTCACTGATCATTAACTGATCATTAACTCAGCAGTGACTGATTAACTGATCATTAACTCATCATTAACTCAGTAGTGACTCAGCATTAACTGATCATTAACTAATTAACTCAGCAGGTTTGATGGTGTAAATGTGAACGTATGAATCTGAATAAACGTTTTCATGATTTTATAAAATGATCAGAATGTTTTTATAGTTCATAAAGTTCAGACTTTATTTTAAAAAAAAAACATGACTTTATGAGAACATGACTCATTACAGATGAAAACATGAATATCATTTAAACATAAAACAGATGAAAACATGAATATCATTTAAACATTAAACACAGATGAAAACATGAATTTTATTTAAACATAAAACAGATGAAAACATGAAGATCATTTAAACAAAACACAGATGAAAACATGAATATTATTTAAACAAACAGATGAGAACATGAATATTATTTAAACATAAAACAGATGAGAACATGAATATCATTTACATGAAGATCATTTAAACAACACAGATGAAAACATTAATATCATTTAAACAAAACAGATGAAAACATGAATATCATTTAGACAAAACACAGATGAGAACATGAATATTATTTAAACATAAAAAACAGATGAAAACATGAATATCATTTAAACATAAAACACAGATGAGAACATGAATATAATTTAAACATAAAACACAGATGAAAACATGAATATTATTTAAACATAGAACACAGATAAAAACATGAATATCATTTATACATAAAACACAGATGAGAACATAAATATTATTTAAACATAAAACACAGATGAGAACATGAATATCATTTAACAAAACAGATGAAAACATGAAGATCATTTAAACAAAACACAGATGAAAACATGAATATCATTTAAACAAAACAGATGAAAACATGAATATCATTTAAACAAAACACAGATGAAAACATGAATATCATTTAAACAAAACACAGATGAGAACATGAATATCATTTAAACATAAAACACAGATGAAAACATGAATATCATTTAAACATAAAACAGATGAAAACATGAATATCATTTAAACATAAAACACAGATGAAAACATGAATTTACTTTATTCAAAGTTGTTTTAATCTTTGTTTAAAAGTGAATTAAAGGTTTAAATAAACTTCATATTAAATATGAAAATGTTGTTCATTGTTATTAGAACTTTATAAATGTACTGTTTTGTGATTTTCTTTCATGTGTAAAATAAATAAATAATAAAACAAGTTACAGAGAACAATATTGTTTATGTGTTCACAGAGGATGATTATGATCAAGTTACTTTTTTATCCTTTTTTCTTCTTGAGTTTGAGGTTTGAGTTTCATGTTCACACGTTCACTCTTCACCCTGAAGAGTGAATGTAAAAAACAGCAGAAAATCATAAATGTTTTGCTCTAAGATTTTAAAGAATTTTTTAGTTGAAGATGAACGCATGAATTTGTTACACATTCACACAAACATGGATCTGTGAAAGTGAATCTAACAAAAACATGATTTTAGCTCATTCAGTTCTTTTATTCACACGTGAACGTTAGTGTGGATTAGTGAGGTTTTTGGCAGGAACCCTCGTGTGGATCCTGACTCGTCTGAAAGCGACGGCTCTGATCTGCGGGAGGCTCAGACCGTACACCAGCGGGTTGGTGATGGGAGGAAAGAGCAGGAACTCCAGAGACAGAACCGCCACCACAAACACGTTGACCTGGTCCACTCTGTAGAGACTGAGCAGAACCTCACAGAACACGGTGAAGCAGAAGTTGAGGAAGGTGACGATGTGAGGGAGACAGGTGTGCAGAGCCTTCCTCCTGAACTCTGACGAGCTGCGGCGACACAGCAGCAGCACTCGCAGGTACGTGTACAGGACGAAGAAGAGCGGCACGAAGATGGACATGACGATGAAGAACTGACTAGATTTGTTGATGATGACGGTTTCCACGCAGGACAGCTGGACGATGCTCCAGTTATTACAGAAGAGACGCTGCAGCTCGTGTCCACACAGAGGAAGACGACTGCTGGAGTAGAAGAAGAACCCGAACACCACCACTGGGTACAGGACCGCCAGCACCAGGAGGCTTCCAACCACTGACATGGACATTTTACTCTGGTAGTGCAGTGGGTGGAAAATGGCCACGAAGCGGTCGTAGGCCATGACGGTGAGGATGGTGACCTCCTGACCTTTGTAGCTGTGGATGACGTACATCTGAAGGAAACACGACGGGCGTGAGATGAAGTGAGTGTCCGACACCAGGTCGCACAGGAACCTGGGGAAGAAGGCGGCGGAGCCGTACAGAGAGTTCAGAGACAGAGAGCAGATGAAGACGTACATGGGACGGTGCAGAGACCGGTGTGAGGACACGCTGAGGACGATGACGGCGTTCACGCACACGATGGTCGCGTAGATGCACACGCACACACAGAAGAAGACGTATCTGAGAGGACCGAAGTCTGAGAAGAGAGTGAACTCAAAGTACAGAGGGTTCATGCTACTGTTAGTCCACATGTCCACCATGTCTCCTCCTCCTGCTGCTGCTGCTGCTGCTGCTTCATCCACTCACTCGCTCACTCGCTCACTCACTCACCCACCCTAACCCTAACTCACACACAGGCTTCTCTGCTCCTTTATACTGGAACACACACACACACACAACAAACAACATGACGTCCATCATCTAAAAAAGGAAAACACTCACAACTAACTCTAACTTTAACTTTCTCTAATCCTAATCCTAACCAACTAAACAGATGGATTTTCTCCCAGATTTTTAAATATTCATGATTTAATCCTGAGAATATAAATTCACCATGATCAACTTTTGTTACTGCAATAAAATTCTCTTTATCATCCTAATCCTAAAATCCTAATCCTAACTGTTTTAGCCAGATGCTAACGGTGTAGCTGTAGTTGTGTTGGTTAAGAAGTTACTGATCATAACTTAGTTAGACTGAACAATGTTTATCATCAGTATAGCTGATGTTAGCATGTTTACATGAATATAGCTAATGTTAGCATGTTCACATGAATGTAGCTAACATTAGCATGTTCACATGAATGTAGCTAATGTTAGCATGTTCACATGAATGTTGCTAATGTTAGCATGTTTACATGAATGTTGCTAATGTTAGCATGTTCACATGAATGTAGCTAACATTAGAATGTTCACATGAATGTAGCTAATGTTAGCATGTTTACATGAATGTTGCTAATGTTAGCATGTTCACATGAATGTAGCTAATGTTAGCATGCTCACAAGAATGTAGCTAATGTTAGGATGTTCACATGAATGTAGCTTTTGATTTTGTTCATGTTAATGTATTCACAGTTAACTCAACACGCACCAATAAAAATAATTTGTTTTCTAGACTTCCCACATTCATTCACAGTTACCTGAATAATTAAAATTCACCATGATAATAAAATAACCCATTCGTCAGTTTAACTGCATCAGATTAATTTAGAATGGAAAAACAACAAATTAACATATTGACATTGGGAACCTTTGGCATATTGATGGAAAATGGTTCAGTCTGGAGAGGAAGATTAACCGGTTCCTCCGCAGGTGGCTAGGCCTGCAAGGGAGCCCAGGATGCAGTGGAACGGGCGGAGGCAAGGTTGCAAGGACATAGCATCCTTCTGAGCACAGTGGCTACTGGGCGGGCTAGGTATCAATCAGAACCTAGCTACAGTAAAGCCAGCGGAAAGGAGAAGCAGAAGCTGATCCTAGAGGAGGTACATGCCGAGGTGCAGGAAGCTCGCTTCAGCAGAATGGTGGGCATTCTGGACCAAGTGGGAGCATGAAGCTGGCTGTAAGGTCACCTGGGCAGAACTCTGGAAGGTGGAGCCACACCACTTCAAGTTTCTAGTCCAGACAGTGTATGACGTCCTCCTGAGCCCTGCCAACCTGTTCACCTGGGGCCTGGTGGAATCACCTGCTTGCCAACTCTGCTAGAAAAGGGGATTTTTAGATCCTCAGCTGCTCAAAGGTCTTGGGAGATCGGTCGGTATTGTTGGTGCCATGACCACGTTCTGCGGGCAGTAGCAGACACCATCTGAACTGGCTTCATTAACAGCAAGCGGCAACACCCCTCCAAGTGTACCATGACCTTCGTTCGAGCAGGCAAGAAGCCCCAGCCCCCAAAGAAGACCCAGGGGGCCTGCTTGCAACAGCAAGGGACTGGCAACTACGGGTTGACCTTGGGAGACAGTTGAGATTCTTAGACAATGGCCAGACATGGTCTTGATGTCCAGGGCAAGCAAGCAGGTGGTGCTACTGGAGCTAACTCTCCCTTGTGAAGATCGGCTGGAGGAAGCTCAAGAACGAAAGAAGGCCAAGTATGCTGACCTGGAAGGCTTTCTGCGAGCCCATTGTAGTGGGTTGCAGGGGCTTCACAGGCCAGTCTCCACATCGTGTCCTGGGGCTCTTAGGGATCTGCGGACTGCACAGGCGATGAGCCATGAGGTGATCATGGAAGCTGCTGAAAAGGCTACACATTGGCTCTGGTTGAGGAGGGGGGATCCATGGTGTAGTGCACTACCTGGACACAAGTTGGGGGCTGTTCACCCCTGGCTGGGTCACCCAGGTGAGGGTGTCTGATGTAAGCTTGTGACCCTGGTTACATCCCTGAAGATGTGTCCACGTTGCACCACAAGGTCTATCTCAGTAGTTTAGTATCAGATTTACTTATAAATGGAACGACTAACACTAACCCCAACCCCTAACCCTTAACAATTGGGAACCATTTGCCTGTTTTTGGAAAATGTTTGCTTTATATTATGAGTAGTGTGTGTGTGTGTAGTGCTTGCAGCATTATTCATAATAATAATAATAATAATAATAATAGTAATAATGATTAATATTATCTTTACAGGCCACACAGGTGGTGTAGTGGTTAGCACTCTTGCCTTTGCAGCAAGAAGACCTGGGGTTCGAGCCCCGGTTGTAACAAGGGTCTTTCTGCAGGAAGTCACATGTTCTCCCCATGTGAGTGTGGGTTTTCTCCGGGTTCTCCGGGTTCCTCCCACAGTCCAAAAACATGCAAAAACAATTGACCGTATGGTTGTTTGTCTCTATATGTGTCCCTGCGATGGACTGGCGATGAACTGTTCAGGGTGTGACCCCGCCTATCAGGGTGTGACCCCGCCTATTGCTGTATGTCAGCTGAGATTGGCACAGCACCCCTGAAATTCGACGAATCGATTTAAAAAAACAAAACTAATTAATTAATTAGTCACGATTAATTACAGAAAATTAACCTGAAGCTTATAACAGATATTTATTTATATAAAATCATGGAATGAATGTAGAATGAACACAAAAAGTCTATTTAAATTTGCAGACTGTTTTAATGACTTTCTTTAAACCTTAAACACAGTTTCTCTCCTGTGAAGAACACATTTGGCACAAAAAAGGATCTTGATGTTTTAAACATGTGAGTAAAAAAAGATCGGAGTGGTGGGTGATTGAGACGTGATGAGAGAAACACAGTGAAATGTTCTCGCAGACTAAACTTAAATATTGCACAATGACAAAAAAGAAATGTGGGAATATAATATATATATATAGACATATATGTATATATATTGATACATATATACATATATATGTTTACATATATATGTATATATATTGATACATATATACATATATGTTTACATATATATGTATATATATTGATACATATAAATAGACTTATACACATATACACACATACAAACAATAATTATCAGTGAAAAAGTGAAAGTGATATTATTCACTTATATGTATCGTCTTAATCATCATGTCATGCACATATATATATATATTTGATTTGTTATTGATTAATGATCTGATTACTGTCACACAGAAGCAAAGAAACCACAACATGTTCATGATGAAGAAGCTGAAATGATCTGAACAGTCATCAGTGAGTGAGTGAATGGTGGATTCATCCGTTCACTTTGATGCGACAGAACAACCGTCTGAGGTGTTTGTAAATCTCCTTCATCTTCAGTCCGTATATGATGGGATTAAAGAGAGGATTATACACCAGCATCTGTAGCGTCATCACAAAACGAGCCATTTTTGGGAAATCGGAGTCCAGTTTGACGATAGTGACGTCGTAGGTGATCAGACAGGAGTAGTTGATCAGAACCAGCAGGTGAGGTAAACAGGTCTGAGCCGCCTTGGTCCTGACAC
>NC_081135.1:39628860-39648860 GCF_958295425.1 Solea solea
CCAGCTCCGCCCCACAACATCTACAACCCCAATGAATTCTGGGTGAATTTGATCCTTTCCTGAGGCTTTGCCACTGCACAGGTGTTTGACTTCCACACCACAGATAAGAATCCACACCTTCATGCTCTGACTTGGTGCGATTGAGGAGATCCTTCAAGTTTTCCTTCCACCACAGGACTCAGTTCCTCAGTCAGCAGATCACCAGCCGCTCTGTAAACAGTGTGAACTGGGACTGACTGAAGGCCTCGCTCCATAGCCTCAGAATTTAAGCCTCAGTTGCATCTTCTTCAGCTGGATTGCTCCCTTCAACTCTGGTATCCACCAGGACGTTCTGGGATGACCATCAGGACGTTCTGGGATGACCACCAGGACGTTCTGGGATGACCACCAGGACGTTCTGGGATGACCACCAGGACGTTCTGGGATGACCATCAGGACGTTCTGGGATGACCACCAGGACTTTCTGGGATGACCACCATGACTAGTCTCAGCAGCCTATCGACCAAAGCTCTGGACAGCTGCCCACCCCTAGCATGTGATTGAATCAGGTTTAGGTCTCCCGGGCAGATCCAGTGTCCACCTGCCACCTGATCTGACTCAGCAGCAGGTGGTGATCAGTTGACATCTTTGCTTCTCTCAGTTTATAAAACAAATGAAGGACATAAAGTGGATTATGGATCTGTAACTGAGGACGTCCTGGACTTCCTTATCTTCAAGGTCTTCATGGTTTAGTTGTTGACAAACTAGAACTCACACACAAGTCAGACCATACTGATCTGGTTCAGATCGGGCAGACCATCACCAGTAAGTCTCTGTGGACTCTGGTGTGGGAGAGTGAGTGGATTACAAACGTCAGTCTCACAGTGAGATAAAAACGTGATCGTGTGATTCAGAGATTGTAGAAACTTAAACTGACACAAGTCTTTTGTTCAGTGGTTGAAATCTGTTTTTCTTTGTGCTTATGTGGCGGCCATGTTTTTACTGACAGTTAGCCTCTGTACAGACTTTTGTGCTAACTGTGTGTTAGCACAAAAACTTCAAATGTCCCTTGATGAAAACCTCTGGGGTTTCGTGGACTTGTTTCCATGTGAGTGGACTTTAATGAGATCTGTGGAGGCTAGAACAGTCTGATAAAAGTCAGAACCTCAGGTGTGTGAGGGTGAGTCAGGTGTGTGAGGGGGACTCAGGTGGTGAGGGTGAGTCAGTCAGGTGTAAGCTGATGGAGGATGAAGTGAACTTCACATTTATAACCTTTGCAGGACACGTGGACGTGCAGACGTACAGACATGTTTACTTTGTCGTCATGTTCACTCTCTATATTCTCATCGTCTGCTCTAACGTCACCATCGTGTGTCTCATTGTGATTCACAAAGACCTTCACAAGCCCATGTACGTGTTCATCGCAGCGCTGTTGATCAACTCCGTTCTCTACAGCTCTGCCGTTCACCCCAAGCTGCTGATGGACTTCCTGTCTGAGCGACAGATCACCACGTTCACACCGTGTGTCCTTCAATCGCTTCATATTACACTTTAGCCACGTCAGAGTTCCTGCTGCTGTCGGCCATGGCCTACGACCGGTACGTGTCCATCTGTAGACCTCTGCACTACCAGACCCTCATGAGCAGGTCCACAGTGACGCTCTTCCTGGTGTGTGCGTGGCTCGTACCTGCGTGTGAACTCAGTGTTTCGGTCGTGATGTATATGAACGTAAAGATTTGTCACTTCACTTTAAAAGGCGTCTTCTGTAACACTCTGATTTACACGCTGCAGTGTGTGAGCTCTGTCGCTCTGTCTGTGTACGGCGTGGTGATTTTAGTCAACCTCGTCCTCTTCCCCACACTCTTCATCCTCTTCACGTACACCAGGATCCTGCTCATCTCCTACAGGAGCTCCACGACAGTCTGGACTAAAGCGGCACAGACCTGTTTGCCTCACCTGCTGGTGTTAATCAACCTCACTTGCTTCATCATGTTTGACGTCATCGTCGTTCGAATGGGAGCAGATTTACCAAAAGTGGTGAGTTTGACGTTAACGTTGTACATGACGGTTTATCATCCTCTGCTCAACCCGTTCATCTACGGACTGAAGATGAAGGAGATCTCCAAACACCTCAGACACCTGTTCTCTCAGCTCACGTCGTGTTAATGTGATCACATGTTGTGTTGTTGTTGTGTTGCAGTAAATGTACAGACTCACAAACACCTCAGACACCTGTTCTCTCAGCTCACGTCGTGTTAATGTGATCACATGTTGTGTTGTTGTTGTGTTGCAGTAAATGTACAGACTCACAAATACCTCAGACACCTGTTCTCTCAGCTCACGTTACGTTAATGTGATCACATGTTGTGTTGTTGTTGTGTTACAGTAAATGTACAGACTCACAAACACCTCAGACACCTGTTCTCTCAGCTCACGTCGTGTTAATGTGATCACATGTTGTGTTGTTGTTGTGTTACAGTAAATGTACAGACTCACAAACACCTCAGACACCTGTTCTCTCAGCTCACGTCGTGTTAATGTGATCACATGTTGTGTTGTTGTTGTGTTACAGTAAATGTACAGACTCACAAACACCTCAGACACCTGTTCTCTCAGCTCACGTCACGTTAATGTGATCACATGTTGTGTTGTTGTTGTGTTACAGTAAATGTACAGACTCTGACATTAAACCCTGCTTCACTCAACTCATCACAGCTGTGTGTTCTGTTATATAATATAGTCAATAAATGTGAGGAAATATGTAGATGAGATTGCTAATGACACTCTAAAAATGCAGATTTTATAACATAAACTATACACATGTACACACACATGCATTAAACTCCCCTATTTTAATTATAACGCATTTATTACCAGGGTTTCTCAACCGTGGTCCTGGAGAACCACTGTCCTCCAACACACATGATATATATCTGTATATATGTATATGTATACACATATATATATATATATGTAGTGTTTATATATACCGTATCTACACATATAAATATAAACACTACATATATATACATAGATTTTTATTTGGCACATGTGGATATACAAGTACACCCCCAGTGAAATGACTTTGCAACTGTGCAGCAATAAAATAAAATAAAAAAAATAAAAATTCCAGTTAGCTATATTCTATTATATATGAGTGACACATGGTTTAGTGTCATTGTTTCTATGTGTCAATCACTGAAGAGGTGACCCAGTTACACACACACACACACACACACACACACACACAGACTAACATTTAATCTTACTCAAACATCTGTCATCATCAAACACAAGGCATCAGTGGAGAGAAGAAGAAATCTGTGACAGAACCAGAACCAGAACCAGACTCACAGATGTGCAGCATCTGCCTCGACCGGTTGGGGTGAAAGCAGGAGAAAATCAAAGTGACTTCATTCTACTAAACTGTTAAATGATGTTGTTGTGTTGCCTTCAGGGACACAATCGTGAGCCCTTTCAAGGGTATAGATCTGGTCTGGTGTTCTGCAGCCAGGACTTTATCGGGTGGAGTCTCCTCTCCAGCACCTTGGTATAGTAGTGTAGTGTGATCCCGCTGAAGATGAAATGAACCATCTCATACATTTTTTTTTTCAAACATATATTTATTGGGTTGTTTTTTGTTGTTTTTTTCTTACAGCATAGATAAACAAAACAGACAGCATGCACAAACAGAACAATCACACAAACGCATCCACCCCCCACCCCCCACCCCACCTTCCCACAACAAAAGGATCATACCAGTTATATTAAAACATGAGATGAAAATTTGTGACAAATTCTGCATCCATATACACATATTATACAGCAGAATACTGAAATTACACAAGTGCATATAAGTATGCATTTACACAATAATAATGAACAAAAATGAAAAATAAACAATAATAAATAAAGACACAGCCACAATAACAATCAAATCAGGTCCTCACTCCCTCTATCAATCCGTATACTTCCATTTTCCAGGAAATTATAAAAAATCTTCCAAATACTCCAAAACCTATCGATCTTGTTTTTTATGATGTAACTTATCTTTTCTAGTGCCAAATAGGAAGTCACTCCGTTTAACCATTCAGAAATGCCACAGACAGTTGGCTTTTTCCATGACCTAGCAATGCACCCTTTAGCCTCCAAAAGGCACATACCAATTAAAGATTTTTTATCATTAGTTATCACGAAATTGTCAGGGTAAATATTTAGGATACACAGCTTAGGATCAGTAAGAAGAATTGAAGAATTGTATTTTATTAATCCCCTTAGGGAAAGTATTCCTCTGCATTTGACCCATCCTAGAATTAGGAGCAGTGGGCTGCCACACTGAGTAGCGCCCGGGGAGCATTGGGAGTCGGGTACCTTGCTCAGGGGTACCCCAGCCCTTTTTGGCCGGGTGGGGATTTTGGCCACTAAAGGTAGGCATCACTTTTCCAATAATACGGCCAATAATGTTCAGTACCCCTCTCCAGAAGCGTGCAACCTGTGGACAGCCCCACATACAATGAAATAACGACCCTTTCTGATGGCTACATTTAGTGCATGTGTCGGGAATATTGGGATTAAAATGGTGCAGCATGACAGGAGTAATATATTGTCTAGTCAGCCATTTATATTGTAACAATATAGAATGTGTGTTTATAGATTGTGTTTTTACCAAAGAGCAGGCTTCTGACCATTCTTCCTCTGATACCCTTTCACCTAGATCCATATTCCAGGCCCATAAAATATTATTTGAAGACTCCTTAGATCCGTCCACAAACAGATTATAAAGCACAGACACCTGTCCCCTGTCTCTTAAATATTTTAAAGTGATGTCTTCTAAAGTAGACAAGGGCGGGAGCGCTAGGCTGTTGCATTGCTTCGATAGAACATCATTTCTGACTTGAAGATATTTAAAGGAAATGTTTTGTAGGAATGTCATATTTGAATTTAAGTTCTTCAAATGACATAAATTCTTTACCATTATACAAATCAGATATTTTAGCTAGACCTTTGGAGGACCAGAGTTTAAAACCCGGGTCTGCCCTGCCTGGGAGAAAATCATCATTACCAAATATGGGTGAGAATTGGGAAAACCGTTTTGTCATACCCCAGTAAGCATTGGCATTATGCCAAATCCGTATCGTATTTTTCAAGAAAGTATTTTTGGTATTTTTCAGAAGCTTCTTTGTATCTGCCCAATACATGTACAAATGCAATGGTATAGTGATATTCTGGGATTCCATCGCAACCCAGGCTGGAGGGTGGTCATTGACAAAATAAAACAAACCGGCTCTAATTTGCGCTGCCCAAAAGTACCATAAGAAATTCGGAAATTGCAGTCCACCTCTGTCATATGGTAAATACAACAAGGAAAGTCTAAGTGTAGGCCGTTGGTTATTCCAGATGAAGTTTGTGAACGTTTTGTTAAGCAACTTAAAGAAGGAAGGAGCTGGGGAGAGTGGAATTGACTGGAAGAGGTATAAAAATTTACTTAGAATTGACATTTTTAGGATATTAATGCGTCCAATTAAGGATATGGGTAATTTGGTCCATCTATTTATCAATTGTGTGACATTATCCACAAGGGGGTCATAATTAGCTGAAATAATTTGGTCAATAGTAGGGGTAATTTGGACACCTAAATAAGTAAATCCCTGTTTTAACACAGTAAATGGTGTAGGGATCAGGGGACTGTTTCTCTCATTTTCTGTCAGAAACATTATCACTGATTTACTATTGTTTATTTTGTATCCTGAAAAGATACCAAATGTTCTCAGCAAATTCAGGAGATTAGGTAGGTTTTTCTCCAATCTGGAACAAAATAAAATGACGTCATCCGCGTACAATGAGATACGATGTTCTATGTTTCCGACTTTAATTCCTGTAATGCCAGCATGCCTGCGAATTGCCATGGCCAATGGCTCAATAGCCAGGACGAAGAGCAAGGGAGAGAGGGGGCAGCCCTGTCTTGTTCCTCGATTAAGCCTAAATGGCCTTGATACAAGACCATTAGTTAGTATTTCAGCTTGTGGGTTGGAGTACAAAAGCTGAACCCATCTGAGAAAATTTACACCAACACCAAATCTTTGCAAGACATCAAAAAGGTATTGCCACTCTATCCTATCGAAGGCCTTCTCTGCGTCCAGCGACAGAATAGAGTGGTCAGGGAGGCCAGAATTTTTAAACAAAATATTAAGTAAACCTTCTCGTATTGTACAAATCCACTCTGATCCAAATGGACCATTTGAGGTAGGACTCGTTCCAACCTCCTTGCCAGCACTTTGCATAAAATCTTAAGGTCATTATTTAGAAGAGAAATCGGTCTGTAGGACCCACACTGGGTTGGTGTCTTTCCAGGCTTCAGCAACAATGAAATTATTGCTGTGTTTAGAGAAGGAGGGAGGGATCCATTATCAAATGATTCCTTGTACATATTAATTTTAATTTAATTCAATTCAATTTTATTAGTATAGCGCCAAATCATAACATACATTATCTCAAGGCACTGTACATAGACAACATCAAAGAGAGCAGAGAACCCCAACAGTTCACACAATGAGCAAACACTAGGCATCAGTGGAGAGAAAAAACTCCCTCTTAACAGAAGAAGAAATCTCTGACAGAACCAGGCTCAGAGATGTGCGGTCATCTGCCTCGACCGGTTGGGGTGAAAGGAAAATGGGGGACAGCGGAGAGGTGGGGGACAGAAAGGGGGGGAGAGAAAGGACAAGAGGGAGATGAGGTAGAGACAGAAGAGAGAGAGAGACCAGGAGCAGATACACAACAACTGTACTAGTTTTTCAGCATCCTGTAAAGACAGAATGTTTCTAATTTTCATAATGTTCCGCAGGTGGAAGAAGACTGTTCAGGAAATGAGTTTTATGTGTGAATCAAATGACATTTCCTGGTCAAAAGTAACTCCAAGGTTCCTCACAGTGGAACTGGAGGCCATGGTGATGTCATCTAAAGTGACAATGTGATCAGAAAGTTTTTCTCTGAGGTGTTTAGGGCAGAGTATAAAAGTTTAAAAGTAGAAAGTTACAGGTCATCCAGGACTTAATGTCTCTGAGACATTCCTGGAGTTGAACAACCTGATTTATTTCATCCGGCCTCATTGATAAATATAGCTGTGTGTCATCTGCATAACAATGAAAGTGTATGTTGTGCTTCCTAATAATGTTCCCTAGAGGAAGCATATATAAGGTAAAAAGTATAGGCCCAAGCACTGAGGAACTCCACAATTAACTTTAGTTTGTAGTGAGGCTTTATCATTAACATGAACAAACTGGAATCTATCAGATAAGTATGATTTTAAACCAGCAGAGGGCAGCACCTGTGATACCAAGGGTCTGCTCCAATCTCTGCAGTAGAATATTATGATCAATGGTGTCAAATGCAGCACTAAGATCTAACAGGACAAGTAAAGAGACTAGACCATTATCTGAAGCCAAGAGAAGATCATTACTAACTTTAACTAGTGCTGTTTCTGTGCTATGGTTTAATCTAAAACCTGACTGAAAATCTTCAAACAGGCCATTAATGCGCAAATATTCACATCATTGATTAGCAACTGCCTTTTCTAAGATTTTAGAAACAAAGGGGAGATTAGATATAGGTCGGTAGTTAGCTAAAATATCTGGGTCAAGGGTCGCTTTATGCGCCATGCAAGTAACTTACCCGCCCTCTCTCCCTGTTCATAATATGATTGTTTTAATCTCATCAAGCTTTTTGTCGCCTTATTTGTAGACACAACATCCTACTTTGCTTTCAGTTTGTTAAGTTCCACAATACGTAGGCGGTTGGGATTTACAAAAACTTCGACTTCAGTTTCTTTAATTGCTTTTTCAAGTTTCCCCATTTCCAATCGCTGAGATTTATATTTAAAGCTGGTAAAACTTATCATTTGCCCTCTCAGAAAGGCTTTGAATGCCTCCCACCTCACAGATGCAGTTGTATGGTTAGTATTGCTTTCAAAATATAAATCTATTTGTCTTCCAATATACTCTATAAAGCATGGGTCCCTAAGCCAGATTGATTGTAAGCGCCACCTGTGAGGGGGCGGTACAGTATTCGAAAATTTAATAAGAATCGAGGTTGGAGCGTGATCTGAGATTAGGATGCTATCATAACAACATTTTGAAATTTTTGTAATCAACTCCGCTGAGACCAGATAGTAGGTCTCTTCAGTCTGGCCGCTCTCATGATTCGTGTCTTGTCCGCGTAGTTCAGTAGTTTCATTATCACCACCCTGGGTCGTGCCGATCGCTGCGGTCCAGCTCCGTTAGCCATACTAGCCTCGTTAGCTCTACCGAGCCTGTGGGCTCGCTCGATTAGCAGGGGTCCAGGAAAATTATCGGCACCAAGCACCTTCGGCAGCCATCCCTCAAGAAACATGCACATGTCAGTCCCTTCCACACCTTCGGGAATGCCCACCAGGCGTAGGTTGGACCGTAGACTTCGGTTTTCGAGGTCGTCAATCTTGATCGCTAGCTCCTTAATAGTAACTTTCATGGCCATGTTGCCCGCTAGTAGTGACGCGATGTCATCATGGTTGGTGCTAATTCTGACCTCAGCTTCCGTTACACGGTCTGTAATCGCTTTCACGTCAGCTTTTAGCCCTTGCATCGCATTTAGGAGCCCGTTGAACCTCGACACAAAGTCATCCCTCAACGACTGAATTGCAGTCAGAATTTGGACAGAATCAGTTACGTTAGTCCCCAAGGCTACTTCGCCAGCGCTACCAGCTTCTTCATTAGCTTGTTTCGGAGGGTCCAGCGTGGAGTCAAACTTCAAAAGTTTTTGCGTCTGCTTGGGCGGTTTTGGTGCCATTGGAGCAGTCGTTGTATTAGTGAAACTGGAGGTACATGCATGAGTTAATTCAGACTGCTCAGCTGACTTTGAGCAAATTCACCGGAGGAGCTCCGAAACACGACCGCTCAGCACCGCACCATAAATGAGTCTGAACGATCTCATACCTGATCTTAAACATGAGGAGGTTCTGTCCCCAATGTCCACTCACTGCTTCAGAGGCATGTCAACCAGCTCCGCCCCACAACATCTACAACCCCAATGAATTCTGGGTGAATTTGATCCTTTCCTGAGGCTTTGCCACTGCACAGGTGTTTGACTTCCACACCACAGATAAGAATCCACACCTTCATGCTCTGACTTGGTGCGATTGAGGAGATCCTTCAAGTTTTCCTTCCACCACATGACTCAGTTCCTCAGTCAGCAGATCACCAGCCGCTCTGTAAACAGTGTGAACTGGGACTGACTGAAGGCCTCGCTCCATAGCCTCAGAATTTAAGCCTCAGTTGCATCTTCTTCAGCTTGATTGCTCCTTTCAACTCTGGTATCCACCAGGACGTTCTGGGATGACCACCAGGACGTTCTGGGATGACCACCATGACTAGCCTCAGCAGTCTATCGACCAAAGCTCTGGACAGCTGCCCACCCCTAGCATGTGATTGAATCAGGTTTAGGTCTCCCGGGCAGATCCAGTGTCCACCTGCCACCTGATCTGACTCAGCAGCAGGTGGTGATCAGTTGACATCTTTGCTTCTCTCAGTTTATAAAACAAATGAAGGACATAAAGTGGATTATGGATCTGTAACTGAGGACGTCCTGGACTTCCTTATCTTCAAGGTCTTCATGGCTTAGTTGTTGACAAACTAGAACTCACACACAAGTCAGACCATACTGATCTGGTTCAGATCGGGCAGACCATCACCAGAAAGTCTCTGTGGACTCTGGTGTGGGAGAGTGAGTGGATTACAAACGTCAGTCTCACAGTGAGATAAAAACGTGATCGTGTGATTCAGAGATTGTAGAAACTTAAACTGACACAAGTCTTTTGTTCAGTGGTTGAAATCTGTTTTTCTTTGTGCTTATGTGGCGGCCATGTTTTTACTGACAGTTAGCCTCTGTACAGACTTTTGTGCTAACTGTGTGTTAGCACAAAAACTTCAAATGTCCCTTGATGAAAACCTCTGGGGTTTCGTGGACTTGTTTCCATGTGAGTGGACTTTAATGAGATCTGTGGAGGCTAGAACGGTCTGATAAAAGTCAGAACCTCAGGTGTGTGAGGGTGAGTCAGGTGTGTGAGGGGGACTCAGGTGGTGAGGGTGAGTCAGTCAGGTGTAAGCTGATGGAGGATGAAGTGAACTTCACATTTATAACCTTTGCAGGACACGTGGACGTGCAGACGTACAGACATGTTTACTTTGTCGTCATGTTCACTCTCTATATTCTCATCGTCTGCTCTAACGTCACCATCGTGTGTCTCATTGTGATTCACAAAGACCTTCACAAGCCCATGTACGTGTTCATCGCAGCGCTGTTGATCAACTCCGTTCTCTACAGCTCTGCCGTTCACCCCAAGCTGCTGATGGACTTCCTGTCTGAGCGACAGATCACCACGTTCACACCGTGTGTCCTTCAAGCGTCTTCATATTACACTTTAGCCACGTCAGAGTTCCTGCTGCTGTCGGCCATGGCCTACGACCGGTACGTGTCCATCTGTAGACCTCTGCACTACCAGACCCTCATGAGCAGGTCCACAGTGACGCTCTTCCTGGTGTGTGCGTGGCTAATACCTGCGTGTGAACTCAGTGTTTTGGTTGTGATGTATATGAACGTAAAGATGTGTCACTTCACTTTAAAAGGCGTCTTCTGTAACACTCTGATTTACACGCTGCAGTGTGTGAGCTCTGTCGCTCTGTCTGTGTACGGCGTGGTGATTTTAGTCAACCTCGTCCTCTTCCCCACACTCTTCATCCTCTTCACGTACACCAGGATCCTGCTCATCTCCTACAGGAGCTCCACGACAGTCCGGACTAAAGCGGCACAGACCTGTTTGCCTCACCTGCTGGTGTTAATCAACCTCACCTGCTTCATCATGTTTGACGTCATCGTCGTTCGAATGGGAGCAGATTTACCAAAAGTGGTGAGTTTGACGTTAACGTTGTACATGACGGTTTATCATCCTCTGCTCAACCCGTTCATCTACGGACTGAAGATGAAGGAGATCTCCAAACAACTCAGACACCTGTTCTCTCAGCTCACGTCGTGTTAATGTGATCACATGTTGTGTTGTTGTTGTGTTACAGTAAATGTACAGACTCACAAACACCTCAGACACCTGTTCTCTCAGCTCACGTCACGTTAATGTGATCACATGTTGTGTTGTTGTTGTGTTACAGTAAATGTACAGACTCTGACATTAAACCCTGCTTCACTCAACTCATCACAGCTGTGTGTTCTGTTATATAATATAGTCAATAAATGTGAGGAAATATGTAGATGAGATTGCTAATGACACTCTAAAAATGCAGATTTTATAACATAAACTATACACATGTACACACACATGCATTAAACTCCCTTATTTTAATTATAACGCATTTATTACCAGGGTTTCTCAACCGTGGTCCTGGAGAACCACTGTCCTCCAACACACATGATATATATCTGTATATATATATATGTATATGTATATATATATATATATGTAGTGTTTATATATACCGTATCTACACATATAAATATAAACACTACATATATATACATAGATTTTATTTGCCACATGTGGATATACAAGTACACCCCCAGTGAAATGACTTTGCAACTGTGCAGCAATAAAATAAAATAAAAATAAATTCCAGTTAGCTATATTCTATTATATATATACTGTATATGTACATATATGAAGGTGGCCTCCCCCCGCTGACCTGTCGTCCTGGCGCCCCCTTGTCATCGATGTGTCGAGTTGTGTGGAACACTGATTGTGTTTGGTCCCACATTCACTGCATGTGTTCGTCTCTATAGAGCTACTATATGAGTGACACGTGGTTTAGTGTCATTGTTTCTATGTGTCAATCACTGAAGAGGTGACCCAGTTACACACACACACACTAACATTTAATCTTACTCAAACATCTGTCATCATCAGCTGTGGGTGTGTGTGTGTGTGTGTGTGTGTGTGGCTAAAAGCAACAAACAGTGAAGATTTGTGATTTACTGTGAGTGAGAGGGTGAGGATGACGAGCTGAGGACGAGCTGAAGACGAGCTGAGGACGAGCTGAGGGCGAGTCGAGGATGAGCTGAGGACGACGAGCTGAGGAGGACGAGCTGAGGATGACGAGCTGAAGACGAGCTGAGGACGAGTCGAGGACGAGCTGAGGACGACGAGCTGAGGACGAGCTGAGGACGACGAGCTGAGGAGGACGAGCTGAGGATGACGAGCTGAAGACGAGCTGAAGACGAGCTGAGGACGAGCTGAGGATGAGCTGAAGACGAGCTGAAGACAAGCAGCTAACAATGCTAACATGCTCAAGTTTGTATTGGACAAAGTGACAAACATTGGCCTGAAGGTGGCGCCACATCAGAACATCAGAGTGGTTGTGATTCATGCTGAGGGAACATGAACACATGAACAAGTGTTACCAGCAGGGGGTGCTGTTTTATTATTCATTGACATGAGACAAGACATGGAGGACGGTGAGACACACACACACACACACTGACAATTAGGTTTTTACATGAGATTTAATTGAAATGAAAAATGTGTGTGTGTGTGTGTGTGTGTGTGCAGGTCTCACTGATCTGCTCTCCAGTGTCCTCGATGACCTACGTGATGATGTCATCAAAAACATCAGTGGAGCTCAGCCGTTACATCAGCTGCTCAGGTCACCGTGGCTTCACGCCATGATGAAGGTACGACTGTCATCACTGTCAGGGAAGGGAAGGGAAGGTAAAGTAAGGTAAGGTAAGGGAAGGGAAGGGAAGGGAAGGGAAGGTAAAGTAAGGTAAGGGAAGGGAAGGGAAGGGAAGGGAAGGTAAAGTAAGGTAAGGTAAGGGAAGGGAAGGGAAGGGAAGGTAAAGTAAGGTAAGGTAAGGTAAGGTAAGGGAAGGTAAAGTAAGGGAAGGGAAGGTAAGGTAAGGGAAGGGAAGGAAAGGGAAGGTAAAGTAAGGTAAGGGAAGGTAAGGTAAGGTAAGGGAAGGAAAGGGAAGGTAAAGTAAGGTAAGGGAAGGTAAGGTAAGGGAAGGGAAGGAAAGGGAAGGTAAAGTAAGGTAAGGGAAGGTAAGGTAAGGTAAGGTAAGGTAAGGTAAGGTAAGGTAAGGTCATTTTAAACTGGAAACATTATAGAAGTGTACAGCACTGATGTGTCGTCATCTGTAACATAAACATGTTTCTCTCCAGGTTTATGAACGTCTGTTACACTTCCAGCAGCTGATGCCCCGCCCACTCCTGCTGTATGCCTCACAACTCTCACACGAGGTACACACACACACACACACACACACACATTACATTACATGTCATTTAGCAGGTGCTTTTATCCAAAGCGACTTACATAAGTGCATTTAAACATTTGGGTACAAATAAGATCTAGAAGTAAGTAAGAGCTTCAAGTAAGCCAAACTATGAAGTGCTAGCCATAAGTGCGATATATAAGTTTGGGAGCGAGGACAGTGAACAGTCTCGAGTTCTGTAAATGCCTCTGCGATCCTCTCAGTGAGGGGGCGGCGAGCCGGTTTGCCGATGCAGAGCGGAGTGGGCGGGCTGGGGCGTAGGTTTTGATCATGTCCTGGATGTAGGCTGGACCAGATCCGTTTGTAGCATGGAACGCAAGCACTAGAGTCTTGAAGCGGATGCGAGCAGCTACAGGAAGCCAGTGAAGGGAGCGGAGGAGCGGTGTAGTGTGGGAGAATTTTGGTAAGTTGAAGACCAGTCGAGCTGCTGCATTCTGGATGAGTTGCAGAGGTCGTATGGCACATGCAGGGTGACCAGCCAGGAGGGAGGTGCAGTAGTCCAAGCGTGAGATGACAAGAGCCTGGACCAGAACCTGTGCCACCTTCTGGGTTAGAAGAGGCCGTATCCTTCTGATGTTGTGCAACATGTATCTGCAAGATCGAGCTGTTGCAGCAATGTTGGCAGTGAGGGAGAGATGGTCATCAAGTGTCACACCCAGGTTCCTTGCGGTATGAGACGGAGTTACCACAGAGTTGTCGAGGGTGATGGTTAGGTCTGTGGTGGGAGAGCCCTTTCCTGGGAGAAAAAGAATCTCAGTCTAGTTGAGATTGAGTTTCAGGTGATGGTCAGACATCCACTGAGAGATGTCGGTCAGACAGGCGGAGATCCGTTCTGCTACATTTGTGTCGGAGCTGGGAAAAGAGAGGATGAGTTGGGTGTTGTCGGCATAGCTGTGATAGGAAAAACCATGAGAGAGAATAACAGAACCAAGAGAGTTGGTGTATAGAGAGAAGAGGAGAGGGCCCAAGACAGAACCCTGAGGGACCCCAGTAGCTAGAGGACAGGGTTCTGACACGGATCCTCTCCAGGTTACTCTGTATGTTCAGTTTTGACGATAGGACGAGATTAGGGTAAGTGCAGAGCCTGAGACACCTAGTTCTTGAAGGGAGGAAATGAGGATCTGGTGGTTAACTGTGTCAAATGCTGCAGAGAGGTCCAAGAGGATGAGCACAGAGGAGAGAGAGGCAGCCCTGGCAGTGTGGAGTTGCTCAGTGACAGCAAGAAGTGCAGTTTCGGTCGAGTGACCTGCTTTAAAACCAGACTGAAGAGGATCAAGAAGGTTGTTCCGGTGAAGGTAGGAGGAGAGTTGATTAAAGATAGCACGCTCCAGAGTTTTGGAGAGAAAAGGAAGAAGAGAGACAGGTCTGTAGTTATTTACTTCAGACGGGTCAAGGGTGGGTTTTTTAAGGAGGGGGGTCACTCTGGCCTCTTTAAGAGAGTCCGGAAAAAAGCAACCAGATGATAGTGATGTGTTAATGAGGTGGGTGAGGAAAGGAAGAAGATCACAAGCAATTGACTGAAGAAGGTGAGAAGGGATAGGGTCAAGGGGGCAGGAGGTGGGGCGGGCAGAGGTTATTAGGGAAAGAACTTGATCATGCGATAGAGGGGTGAAAGAGGATAGAGAAGGAGCTGAATGTGTGGTTGGTAGAGTGGTGAGATCAGGAGGTGGGGTTGAGAAAGAAGAGCGAATGTCATCTACTTTTTTTGTGAAGTAGTTGACAAAGTGAATTGGTAGAAGGGAGGAGGGAGGAGGGGGAGTGGGGGGTCAAGGAGATTAGAGAAGATCGAGAAAAGTTTTTTGGGATTAGAGAAAGAGGATTGACACACACACACACACACACACACACACACACACACACACACTCACTCATCATGTAACTTTGTCTCCAGATCATCACTGTGATACAAAACAGTCCCCGCCCATCAGCTGACACCAGAGAGCTGCTCCGCCTCCTCAACTCACCACATATACAGGTCTGTCCCCATCTGTCTCACATGTCCTCACCTGTCTCAGATGTCCTCACCTGTCTCACCTGTCTCAGGCTGTGCTGTGGTCACATGACAGTGTGTGTCAGTCAGACGATGGACTCGTGTCTCCGTGTCTTCCTGATGAGGACAAACCTCAGGTGAGACATCAGGGACAATCTTTTTATTCTGATTTTTAAACCATGAAAATCCACATTCTCATATTTCGTCGTTCAGATCGCGAGCGAGCGCAGAGCGGGTGCAGGGGGCGGAGTCTCGGTGGGCGACACCCGTCGTCTCACGCTGGATCGTCTTGTCCCTGCCGGGAGGGCGTGGTCAGGGAAGGAGCTCAGATTGACAGAGAGTGAAGTCAGGTTACTGCCCCTCCCCAGAGCAGACAGACCACGCCCCTTCCTTCCTTGCTACCAGTCAACAGGAAGCTGCTGTGCAGAGAGGAGAGAGATCAACCAATCAGCTCCCTCCATCTTCAGTCCCACATCACATGACGGTAAGAGGAGGAGCTTCATGTTTGGTTTGATTTTGTTTGGTGTCATAAAAAGTATTTCAAAGAATAAAATCAGTTTTTCTCTCTGGTTTGATTGTGTGTCGTTTACTTTTGTCTGGAGAGGGTGGAGCTGCAGGACACACTGAGGACTACGCTCGTCCTCCGGCTCCTGTCCCAGCTCTCAGCATCAGTCTGCCCAACTCACCTGTCTCATACAACCGTCCGAGGACCGTCCCCACACCCGGCAGGACCAACCGTCTCCGTGGTCTTCATGGTGTCAACACGCGACCACACAAAGACCACACAGAACCTGACACTGCTCCTCCTCCTCCTCCTCCTCCTCCTCCTCCTCCTCCTGCTCGTCGCACTGTAAAACTGATACGGACCCAACATCGACAACCGAGACCCCGGCGGCGTCCTGAGCCTGAGGAGCTAGTGGAGCAGAGCCGTGTGGACGAGCTCAGGTCCACGGTCCAGACTGTGGCCGTCAGGATGGAGAAGACGTCTCACAGCGTGGAGGACAGCGTCCAGGCTCTCAACCTTCTGACAGACGTGCTGGACAAACTGCAGGGACATGTCACGGCCGGCAGACGCTTGTCACCTCCTCCACGAGTCCCCTCAGTGTCTCCAAAACTTCCCACGCCTGATCCACGGCACCGTCCCTCATCATCATCATCATCATCTTCTTCTTCTTCTTCGTCTTCTTCTCAATCCTCCTCGTCTTCATCCTCATCTGTCACTTCCTGTGCAGAGGGTTCTCTGGTGGCGGTTAGCGCCCCCCACAGGCCGAGTGGTAGAAACGCACAGATGAGGCTCAACAACGGGTCGGTTGCTAGGATTTCTCTGGATGAAGAGCAGGAAGATCACGACACGGGCTGTCTGAGGTCCAAGACGAGGAAGACGAGGAAGATGAGATCGTAAACTGGCAGTGAGGCCCCGCCTCTCAGATGATTGACACAGTGGGCGTGGTTAAGCAGCACCTGTGTGGGCGTGGTCAGAACTTAATCCAGAGCCAAGAAAAAAACTGTCCAGACAAATATTTGTTGATGTTTGGTTGCAGTTGTGTTGCAGTAACCATGGAAACCACAGAATAACAGACATTCACCATGTCATCATTCACTGCTTCACTGCTTGTTTGTTTGTTTGTTGTTGTTAGTGTCAGTAATGTTGACCTGCTGTAGGGGGCGCAATACCACAGGAATTGTGTGTGTGTGTGTGTGTGTGTGTGTGTGTGAGATAATCTGATCTCAGACCATCTGACTGAGGGATTACTGGTGACATCACAGTTGAGGGACCAATCACAGAGCAGCTGTCAGGATCAGTCCACTTAAATCTTCTGCCGACGATGAAGATGATGAAGCTCAGTGTGTGTGAGTGTGTGTGTGTGTGTGTGTTTCACACTCACTCTTCTGTTTGAGTTTCAGGTGAAAAGTTTTAATTTTAACTCATCGAACTGGGATTAACCAGAAATTACAGAGAGAAGAAGAAGAGACACACACAGGTGATTCACACACACACACGCACACTCACACACACACACACACACACACACACTGCTGCTTCCATCACTAAATTCAAATGTCTAATTTTGTCTCTTCAGTGTTCAGATTAACCTCAGTGACACAGAGTGACCACACGAGGCAGCAGAGGAGCAGCAGCTAAAATCACTGATTTTCTCTCTGAGCGTTGGTGTGTGTGTGTGTGTGTGTGTGTGTGTGTGAGTGTGTGTGTGTGTGAGTGTGTGTGTGTGTGTGTGTGTGTGTGAGTGAGTGTGTGTCTGAGTGAGTGTGAGTGTGAGTGTGCGTGTGCATGTGTGTGTGTGTGGGAGAGTGAGGTCGATTTGATCAGGTATAAAAACATGAACTCTCCCTTTAACATCACCTGTCCTCAAACTCACTCACTTTAATCCATTGTGTGTTTGCCCCCTGTTTAAACACTGACCTAAATTATGGTCTGTCTGATCCAGCAGAGACGTTACCATGCCAACTGTCAAGAGCAAGAAGAAGAAGACGAAGAAGGAGACGAACGACGTGGAGGAGCAGGGAGAAGGTCAGCAGGTCTACACACACACTTCTGTTCTGTTGTGTGGAGTTGTGTTGAGTTTTGTTGTGTTGTGTTGTGTTGAGTTGAGTTGAGTTGAGTTGAGTTGAGTTGTGTTGAGTTGTGTTGATTTGTGTTGTGTTGTGTTGAGTTGTGTTGTGTTGTGTTGCCTTGTGTTGAGTTGAGATGAGTTGAGTTGTGTTGAGTTGTGTTGTGTTGTGTTGTGTTGTGTTGTGTTTTGTTGAGTTGTGTTGTGTTGTGTTGTGTTGCCTTGTGTTGAGTTGAGATGAGTTGAGTTGTGTTGAGTTGTGTTGTGTTGTGTTGAGTTGAGTTGTGTTTTGTTGAGTTGTGTTGCCTTGTGTTGAGTTGAGATGAGTTGTGTTGAGTTGTGTTGTGTTGTGTTGTGTTGTGTTGTATTGAGTTGAGTTGTGTTGTGTTGTGTTGCCTTGTGTTGAGTTGAGATGAGTTGTGTTGAGTTGTGTTTTGTTGAGTTGTGTTGTGTTGCCTTGTGTTGAGTTGAGATGAGTTGTGTTGAGTTGTGTTGTGTTGTATTGAGTTGAGTTGTGTTGTGTTGTGTTGATTTGTGTTGTGTTGTGTTGTGTTGTGTTGTGTTGCCTTGTCTTGAGTTGAGATGAGTTGAGTTGTGTTGAGTTGTGTTGTGTTGTGTTGTGTTGAGTTGTGTTGTGTTGAGTTGAGTTGTGTTTTGTTGAGTTGTGTTGTGTTGCCTTGTGTTGTGTTGTGTTGTGTTGTGTTGTGTTGAGTTGTGTTGTGTTGTGTTGTGTTGAGTTGTGTTGAGTTGTGTTGAGTTGTGTTGCCTTGTGTTGAGATGAGTTGTGTTGAGTTGTGTTGTGTTGTATTGAGTTGAGTTGTGTTGTGTTGAGTTGTGTTGTGTTGCCTTGTGTTGAGTTGAGATGAGTTGTGTTGAGTTGTGTTGTATTGAGTTGAGTTGTGTTGTGTTGTGTTGAGTTGTGTTGTGTTGAGTTGTGTTGTATTGAGTTGTGTTGTGTTGTGCAGTGCGTGTGGAGATGGAGGTGAAGGAGGTGAAGGAGGGAAATATCCCGAGTGGCTCTGACAGCAGAGATCATGTGACTCCAGAGCCGCAGGACTCAGTTCCACAGAAGAGGAAGAAAAAGAAGAGGGCGCCCACTGCTGGTAGGAAATCAAAGCTTCTGGAGCCTCCTACTGGTGACATGAGGGAATGACCAGAAGACAGTGACTGTGTTTCACCTGTGTTGTTTGTCACATGACATCAGACCAGGAAGTGGAACACGCTGACGTTTCTAACGGCGACACGGCCGAGTGTGTGTTGGACGGAGAGGACAAGACTGTGGCTGTGACAAGGAGGACAAAGAGGAAGAGGTGAGGACAGACATGAGACACAATACACCTAAGACATGAGTCACCAGAGACATGAGACATGAGTCACCAGAGACATGAGACACCTGAGATATGAGGCATGAGACACCAGAGACATAAGACACCTGAGATATGAGACACCCACCAGAGGTATGAGACACGAGAGGTATGAGACACCTGAGACATGAGACAACTGAGACCTAAGACATGAGGCACAAGACACCTCAGACATGAGACACCTGAGATATGAGGCATGAGACACCAGAGACCTGAGGCATGGGACACCAGATACATGAGACATGAGACACCTGAGATATGAGGCATGAGTCACCTGAGATATGAGGCACCTGAGACATGAGACACCAGAGACATGAGACAGCTAAGACATGAGGCATGAGACATCAGAGACATGAGACAGCTAAGACATGAGACACCTGAAACATGAGACACCAGAGACATGAGGCATGAGACACGAGAGACATGAGACACGCAAGACATGAGACACCTGAGATATGAGACATGAAACATGAAGCACCTGAGACATGAGGCATGAGACACCTGAGATATGAGACACCTGAGACAAGAGGCACCTGAGATATGAGACACCTGAGACATGAGGCATGAGACACCAGAGACATGAAACACCTGAGATATGAGGCATGAGACACCAGAGACATGAGACACCTGAGATATGAGACACCAGAGGCATGATACACCAGAGGCATGAGACACGAGAGACATGAGATACCAGAGACACCAGAGACATGAGGCATGAGACACCAGAGACACCTGAGATATGAGGCATGAGACACCAGAGACATGAGACATCTGAGATATGAGGCATGT
>NC_081135.1:39656360-39673860 GCF_958295425.1 Solea solea
AGAGGGCGCCGTGAGCGGAACTAACACTTTAAATCTGGTTCTGTTAACCCTGAGCTAACAGTTAGCTCAGAGCTAGTAAGATTTGTGCTGAACAGGAAATGACTTCAATCAAGAATATTTACAATAAAGATTTAAAGACAATTAAAGAAAAGAAAATCAAAACAAAAAATATAGATATCATTTTGTTTCATATATAAACGTATATACACATATATATATATATATATATATAGTCATGTTTTATATTTTATTCTCTTCTCTCACTAACCTTCACTTCTTCTTTTTCTTCAGTGGTTATTGAGGTTCAAGGTAAGGACACGCCCACTCACACCTGTGACCAGCCTGTCACAATGATGACATCATCATCTTCATCATCATCATCATCATCATCTGTGATCTGTAAAACATTAGATCTTTGATCATTGCCATAGAAACATCAAGATAATCACCAACGAGCTGGAGGTGGAGCTTATTCTTTGTGTGTGTGTGTGTGTGTGTCTGTCTCCACAGGTTAATGATCAGACCGTGGGTTTGTCCACCAGGTCCAACTCCGAGACCCAGAGACCACTGAGTCCTACGAGGACAGGCAGGGGGTGTGTGCTCATTTATATAAGTCTAATGATCATTTATATAAGTCTAATGTTCATTTATATAAGTCTAATGATCATTTATATAAGTCTAATGTTCATTTATATAAGTCTAATGTTCATTTATATAAGTCTAATGATCATTTATAGAAGTCTAATGATCATTTATATAAGTCTAATGTTCATTTATATAAGTCTAATGGTCATTTATATAAGTCTAATGTTCATTTATATAAGTCTAATGATCATTTATAGAAGTCTAATGATCATTTATAGAAGTCTAATGATCATTTATATAAGTCTAATGTTCATTTATATAAGTCTAATGTTCATTTATATAAGTCTAATGATCATTTATAGAAGTCTAATGATCATTTATATAAGTCTAATGTTCATTTATATAAGTCTAATGATCATTTATAGAAGTCTAATGATCATTTATAGAAGTCTAATGATCATTTATATAAGTCTAATGTTCATTTATATAAGTCTAATGGTCATTTATATAAGTCTAATGTTCATTTATATAAGTCTAATGTTCATTTATATGAGTCTAATGTTCATTTATATAAGTAATGATCATTTATATAAGTCTAATGTTCATTTATATAAGTAATGATCATTTATATAAGTCTAATGTTCATTTATATAAGTCTAATGGTCATTTATATAAGTCTAATGTTCATTTATATAAGTCTAATGTTCATTTATATGAGTCTAATGATCATTTATATAAGTCTAATGTTCATTTATATAAGTCTAATGTTCATTTATATAAGTCTAATGTTCATTTATATATTCATTTATATAAGTCTAATGATCATTTATATAAGTCTAATGATCATTTATATAAGTAATGATCATTTATATAAGTCTAATGATCATTTATATAAGTAATGATCATTTATATAAGTCTAATGTTCATTTATATAAGTAATGATCATTTATATGAGTCTAATGATCATTTATATAAGTAATGATCATTTATATAAGTCTAATGTTATATAATAATATGATGATGAGAAGACAAAGTGTCTGTAGGTGTGAACAGATGAAGCTCAGCAGTTTGTTGGAAACTGAAGCTGCAACATGAGCCATCTGTCACACACACACACACACACACACTGTCACTGCTGTGTGTGTGTGTGTGTGTGTTTGTGTGTTAAAGGATGATCATCTTCATCCTTTCACTGTTTGTTTGTTGACGAGGAGGCGGAGACTAACTCTGAACTCCTTAAATGACATCATGTGTTCACTTCCTCCACATTTCGACACTGCAGGAAAAGCTCCCCCTACAGGACGTTGGAGCCAGTGCGCCCCCCGGTGGTTCCTCATGATTGTGTGAGCCCAGATCTACTTCAGAGTCCAGATCGAACCGCTTCACTGATCCACAGGCCACGGACATGCAGGTCCAACATGACACTCTGAGGCACTCTGAGACACAATGAGACACAATGAGACACTCTGAGACACTCTGAGACACAACAATGAGACACAATGAGACACTCTGAGACACTCTGAGACACAATGAGACACAATGAGACACTCTGAGGCACTCTGAGACACAATGAGACACTCTGAGACACAATGAGACACAATGAGACACTCTGAGACACTGATATTAAACAGATTTATGTGTACGACTGATTGGAAGGCAAACATCCTCCTACATCAAGGTTGATAAGGTGTGTGTGCGCGCGCGTGTGTGTGTGTGTGTGTGTTCAGTGGCAGCAGTCATCGCAGCAGCAGAGAAAACAGCAGCTGTGGATCAGTGGGTTTTCCCATCGCTGTGCCAACACCCTCCCCCCCCTCCACCTTCCCAGGTAACACACACACACACACACAGGATGATATTACAATAATCACATGAGCTCCCTCTTGTGGACCCATGACAACAGTGAAAGTGAAGTCTTTGCACCTTGTCACTCCTCCTTTAACCTTCCTCCTGAACTCCTCCTCTTCCTCTTTTTTATCCTCAAGTTTCTCCGACTGCAGGACCAGCAAGCTCCTCCTCCACTGCTCCTAACTCCTCCCCCTCCTCCACTCCTTCCTCCGTCTGCTCCTCCTCCTCCAACTCCACCTTAACACAACCCAACGCACCTGCTAACCCCGCCCCACCCCCAAACCCCGCCCCCAGCCTATCTGAAGAAGTGTCTTCTCCTCTTCCTGTATCCTCCCCTTTATCACCTGCTGAAGGTGGGTTTCCCTCTGTGTGTGTGTGTGTGTCTCATGATGGTGTGTGTGTGTGTGTGTGTCTCTCATGATGATGTGTGTGTGTGTGTGTCTCATGATGATGTGTGTGTGTGTGTGTCTCTCATGATGATGTGTGTGTGTGTGTGTGTGTGTGTCAGATCCAGTGGTCCCTCACTTCTTCAGTATGAATCGTCCTCACACTCGTCAGCAGAGTCCACAGTTGGGCGGATCTCTGCCGCACCGTCGCCGCCCCCCCTCCCTGACTGGTCAGCCTATCATAACACAGAACCAGGTGAACGGGGATTACCACGACAACCACAGCCCAGGTACGAGACACGCACATATATGTGTATGTATATATATATATATATATATATATATATATATATATATATATACATACACATATACACATATATGTATATGTGTATACATATGTATACAAAACAATGAATGGATGAATATGAATGGATACATGAATCATGTTGTAGAAGAAAACTCACTGTTGACGCCGACCCTCGGCCTTCACTTTCAGATGCCCCTCCCACTGCTGCTGAGAGCCAATCAGAGCCCGAGGTTCCCCTGCAGAAGTGTGCCGAGGACTCGGCTGTGATGGAGTTCAGTGACCCGTACGCTGAAGAGGATCCACCGTGGGCCCCGAGGACCTACCTGGAGCGAGGTGACGCCCACAAACCACCGCGTGTCCCTCATCTGCACTCACACAAAACACAGCAAAAACAAAAAAAATTATATTTGTTTTATCATTTATCGCCCCCTAGTGGTGGCCATCTATGACTACACAGCTGACAAAGAGGACGAGCTGTCTTTCCAGGAGGGAGCGGTCATCTACGTCGTCCAGAAGAACGAGGACGGGTGGTTTGAAGGAGTGATGAACCTGACCACGGGTCTGTTCCCCGGGAACTACGTCGAGTCCATCATGCACTACACTGACTGACCACAGGGGGAGCACTGCACTACACTGACTGACCACAGGGAGAGGACTGCACTACACTGACTGACCACAGGGGGAGGAGTAGTTTGTGGTTATTGTTTTTTTCAAGTCACAAAAATCACCAGCAGATCAAAGTGTGACTACAAACATGGCCGCCATTGAATTCAGAGAATACGATAGAATGTTTAAATACTGACACGTTCAGATTATTTTATTATCAATAATCTGATGTAATCTGTGTCTTCTTAAAGCAGTACTTCTCAAATAGTGGGGCGGGGCCCCCTGGGGGGGAGTGAGAGCTAGGGCAGGACATGTCATACAGTGGTTTATACAGATAAATAAATCAAAATAATCAGGTTCTCAATAGTATTTCGATTTGGGGGGGGGGGGGTTAAAACATTTCTGTCCTCTGGGGGGGGCGTGACAGAAAATAATAGAGAACCACTGTCTTCAAGGAACAGTTCAGTGTTTTTTTCCTTTTGTACGATGACAAAGATTTGAATGTTAGCATTAGCTGCTAAATTCAGAAAAGCACAATCACAACTTTAACGTCAATTATTATGAACATTTATCCATCATCTACCGCTTTATCCTCCACCAGAGGGGGGCGCTGTGCTGATCTCAGCTGGCATCGGGCGATAGGCGGGGTCACACAAAACTAAAGCCATGTTTGTACTAAACATTCATATTTAACGAAAAATAACCCATCAACTGCTTTAAAATGATCTTTAACACGTTCAGCGTCATCTATAAGAATAATTAAAAAACACACACACAGTCTGGAGTTTCAAAATAAAAGCCCTCACTTCAGTCACAGATGAATTTACTCTTAAGTTTGATGCAAACATTAAACACGTGTATTTATTGTGATTCTATAAATCAGTCCAGCTCATATATTACTGTGTGCAGTGTTTGTGTGGTGAAGTGAACACGCCACCTAGTGGTCATGTTGGACCTGTTTACAGAGTGTTTGCTGCATGACTGTGATTCAATATGATGTTTATTCATTTATTTATTTCCATTTTCAACCATAAACTTTCTGTGATAATGAGCCTTTAACATGGAACTGTGCCATAGTGTGTGTGTGTGTGTGTGTGAACCCTTGTTGACTGAAGTCGTAATGGACCTGTAATTTTGTGTGGAATATCCCTTTAACCAGTGGAGCACATGATCAGTGACGTCATCATTAACAACATGAACTCCACTGAAGTGACCTGAGATTTCAGAATAAATGTTTAAAAACTTTGTCTGAATTGGTCTGATTTAAAAAAACAACACTTGGTTTAGGTTTTGATCTTTTTAACAACAGTACAGGCTTCGTTGAGGGACACACTGCTGCCCTCGTGTGGTCAGTTTGTGTCACTGAGGTCAATCTGAACAAAGGATTTCTTTTCCCTTATTTATTATACAGTCAGTTAATCAAAGATATGCTAGAAGTATTCTGTGAATTCATAAACTTTCACTGCGTTCGTCTTCAGTATGAAAATGAAAAACCTTTTATTTTGAAACTTAAAGCGAGCGGAAATGATTGATCATGACATGAACAGCGGAACGACACTACCCATGGTGCACTGCGTGTGTGAGGTCTACACAAGCCTGTAGGCGGCAGCAGTGACACGTAAGTGACGTATGCTGTCGTCAAACATCAAAGGAGAAGAAGAAGGTTCAAACCGGCGGAGCAGAGCTCGTTTTAACTGTCGTAAAAAACACGTGAACGCACGCGGACACATCGCTTCTTTAACGTTTGTCAGTTTGTGGAAAGTGTTCTGAAATACGCGGCTCGCGCTGTGTGAACCTTGTGGCGCGGACTGCAGTTTTTTTGTTTGTTTGTTTGCGTCAGTTAGCGCTGCTATGCTAAGCTACGCTAACCGCTGCTAGCTCGTGTTATGGTTTTCAGGCTCGCTCTTCTCGCGTGAATAACATGTTTACGAGTCCCGTATTTAATAGTATGTTACTATAACAGACAATGTTTGACCCGCTGCACTGACGGAAAACACGCAGATTCCGAGCAGAGCCGAACGGAGCCGAACTAACGATGACGCTGGCGCCGAAGGAGCTGTCGAACCTGCTGAGCGTCGTCTCAGAGGAAGCCTGCGCGAGCTCCTTCGAGAGCCTCTCCACGCACTTCCACCACTACTTCGGGAAGGCGGAGCACTTCCGGGTGGGTTCGGTGCTGGTTCTGCTGCTGCAGCAGCCGGACCTGCTGCCCAGCGCCCCCCAGCGGCTCATCGCCCTCTACCTGCTCTGGGAGATGTACCGAACCGAGCCGCTTGCCGCGAACCCGTTCGCCGCCGTGTTCGCTCACCTGTTGAACCCCGCCCCAGCGGGGGAGGAGCCTGAGAAGCTACTGTCAGGTACGTGAGGAGAAGTGCGTTTAAAAACAAACAAACAAACAAAAAAAACAGTTTGTGATGTTTGTCACAAGATGTAGTTTGATGACGTCAGGAAGCGACTACTTCACATGTTCACGTCTTCATCTCACTGTGACACAGACGTCTGTAAAGCACT
Organism: Solea solea; assembly: GCF_958295425.1. NCBI lineage: Eukaryota > Metazoa > Chordata > Actinopteri > Pleuronectiformes > Soleidae > Solea > Solea solea. The sequence goes on from NC_081135.1 coordinate 39,662,601, forward strand.
CACTCTCTCCCACACACACACACACACACACTCACTCACTCACTCTCTCACCCAAAGTCCACAGAGAAAACCAGTGATTTTAGCTGCTGCTCCTCTGCTGCCTCGTGTGGTCACTCTGTGTCACTGACGTCAATCTGAACACTAAAGAGACAAAATAAAACATTTGAACTTAGTGATGGAGGCAGCTGTGTGTGTGTGTGTGTGTGGGTGGGTGTGTGTGTGTGTGTGTGTGTGGGTGTGTGTGTGTGTGTGGGGCAGAGTGAAACGACTGTTAGCCGTGGTGTAAACTTTAGTTTGAACTCTGATGAGAATGTTGTGAAAAGTCTTTTGTCTTGACCCCTCCTCTCTGTCATGTGACCTGTCCAGGCTTCCTGCCGCCCATCACTCAGCCAGAGAAGTTCTTCCTGTCACAGCTGATGTTGGCTCCGCCCAGAGATCTGTTCAAGAAGACGCCGCGACAGGTGTCCAGCATGGACGTGGGCAACATGCAGCAGTCCATCGACATCAGCGGCCTGCAGCTGGCTCTGGCAGGTGAGTGACACACCTGTGACTCAGCACTTTACCTGTGACTCAGCACTTTACCTGTGTGTGAGAGTGTGTCACATTATATATGACATGATTATGTTGCTTTAAATGTGGAATAAAGTTCAAACCTTTTTACATTTAAAGTGCCAATGGTGTGTGTGTGTGTGTCTGTGTGCGTGACTGTGTGCATGTGTGCGTGCAGAGCGTCAGTCAGAGTTACCCACTCAGAGTAAAGCCAGCTTCCCCAGCATCCTGAACGACCCGGATCCAGATTCGTCCAACTCTGGCTTTGACAGCTCAGTGGCCAATCAGATCATTGAGTCACTGGTCACAGGGCCACGCCCACCTCTGGAGAGTAAGTGTCACTCATGTCACATCAGGAGGGAGTGGGAGGAGTCTTTAAATGTCACGTCCTTCACATGTTCTCATCTCTGTGTCTCTGCGTGTGTGTCTCTGCGTGTGTGTGTGTCTGTGTGTCTCTGCATGTGTGCGTGCGTGTGTCTCTGCGTGTGTGTGTGTGTGTGTCTCTGCGTGTGTGTGTCTCTCTGCATGTGTGCGTGTGCGTGTCTCTGTGTGTGTGTGTGTGTGTGTGTGTCTCTGCGTGTGTGTGTGTTCAGGTCACTTCCGGCCCGAGTTCATCCGCCCGCCGCCGCCGCTCCACGTGTGCGAGGACGAGCTGGCGTGGCTGAATCCAACAGAACCGGACCACAGTGTGCAGTGGGACCGGTCCATGTGTGTGAAGAACAGCACAGGTGTGGAAATCAAACGCATCATGGCCAAGGCCTTCAAGAGTCCACTGTCCGCACAGCAGCAGTCACAGGTGAGGGGTCACAGGTCAGGGGTCACAGGTCAGGGGTCATGTCATGACTCTCCAGTTTTTCCCTAACATTATCTTTATTGAGTTTTCAAAAATTACTTACAAAGTACATAATTATACAGAAATAAGAGTGCTCTCACATCAAAGGAAATACCCGGGGCAGCTGAATTATTGCCCAGGGTCAAACCAGCCCTCTTTCCAAATCAAGTATTTATAAAATAACATAGAGCAACACTTAGGTGAAAGTGCAAGTATAAAGAGCAACAACAACCAGCACAACTTATTTCACTTATTGTGGATGGTTCAAAAGTACAGAATAAATAAAAAATCAATAAATGAAGTGGGTAAGTAGTAAGGAGGACTTCTGATAACTACGTCTCGTCTGTGTCATTCCCCACATTACTTACATCCACACTCTCCATATATTCCATGAAAAGACCCAAATGCTTTGAAGTAGTGACAGTTTCCCTTTAAGAATGTAGGTAAAGTTGTGGATATTTCCTTAATCCAGTTAAGGAATTTGGGTTGACTGGTACTCCTCCATGAGAGTGCGATGACTCTTTTAGAAAGCAGTAAACATAATTCTAGACCTATGATGATTATCAAGATATAAACCGAGGATAAATAGTTTTGAGTCTAGGTCAAGAACTCAGGTCCCTTCTCCTCTCTACACCATGGCATCATTATACTTCTTAAGCTTTTGTGGCGTCACGTCGGCATCCAGTGATAGCAAAGCAGTATCTGCTTTTTCTTCCCGATGATGAAGAATATCCAACACACGCCTCACGTCATTATCAAGTCCCTGTCTACCTACAATGAACCCATTCTGGTCTCAAGCAATTATGTTTGGTAGAATTCTCTCTAGCCTTTTAACCCTATGCATCTTTAAGTCCACATTAAGAAGACTTATTGGTCTTAGGGTTTCACATTTGTTGCACGGTTTACCAGGTTAAGGCAGTACGCTTATCAAAGCTCCTCTTAATGAAACGGGGACGATTCCCTTTTCAAAAGAGTCCGGAAACACGTCGAAAACAGGGGACGGCAGTTTATCTTTAAATTGTGTATAAACCCATCTGGGCCGGAGGTTTTGCCTGTTTTCAAATGATCTATTGCTGTAGATATGTCCTCCTTAGTTATAGCTGCCTGTAAGAGCAGCACTTATTGGAGAACTTTCTAGCAGGCAAAGCTATTTGTCTTTCATTCTATTTATCTGTTGATTGTTGTAACTGGCATCAAAGCACCGTTGCCTTTAAAGTGCCTTTAAGGTGCATCGTCAAAGCCATGTTTTGTTATATATTGCCTTTGTAGATCTATCTATCATTAGAACTTGTACGACTTGTCGGTTTTACAACCTAACTGACTGTCTAACTGACTTCAAACTAACTTCAACTTAACTTAACTGCTGCTTAACTGTGTATGTGGAATAAACCTTCAGAAAGAGAAGGGAGCATTGAGCTGGAAAGACCAGCCAGCAGAAATGTGGACACTTATGAATCCTGAAATGGTAGGTGTTTGGAGGGTATCTGGCAAGAGATTTTGCTCTTGTCCCACATGCGTTATGTCTGAGCTGTATAGTTGTTCAAAAAAGACCTTAAACATTTCAATAATGTGTCCATCACTATTTTCAGCTCATTATTAATAATTGTTTGAGGCGCCAGGCTAATCATTTCATAAAATGTCTGTTAAATGCTGATTTAGAGGCAGAAAGTTTGTTATACTGTGTTCTTAGTAGCAGAAGTTTCCGATGGATGTCTGATAATATTCCCCCTCAAGTAGTTTGATCTCTGCTTCCATTATTTTGTCTTCTGATAAGTTTGTTTTGACTTAAACTTGACTCATATAAACTCATAAAGCTAATTATCTGACCTCTTATGTAGGCCTTAAAAGCTTCCCACCTCCAAGAAGATGATGTTGTTTGGTTATCTATGAAAGAAATACATTCTGAGTCTAAATGCCATTTTTGTTTAAATCTCCACCTAGGGGGGGGGGTCTCTCCTTAGTCTCAAGTCTTCGTATATTAATGAATGTGGTGCATGGTCAGATATTAAGATACTATCATAGTGACGGTCCTGTATTTTGTGTCTCAAATGAGCAGAAACTAAAAAGTAATCCATACGCGAGTGTGATTTATGAGTATTTTATATCCGTCAGATTAAGTTCCTTCATAAAGTGTTGTATAGTTTGTCTACTTTGAGTATGAGTGTTATCAACACCTGAGCTTCTAACCCATCCAGGGTTCAATGTGCACTTAAAATCCCCTACTATACTATAGCTACCAGGCAGAGATGAAATTGTAAGAAAGAGATTATGAAAAAACTTTGGAGCATGTATATTTATCGGGTTTATTCTTTCCTGTAGAATAATATACCTCCCAGTCTTGTCTTTAATAATATATGTGTATGTGTGTGTGTATGTATATACATGTATACATATATATATGTATATATATATATATGTATATGTGTATATGTGTATATATATATATATGTGTATATATATATATATATATATATATATATATATATATATATATATATATATATATATACATATATATGTATATGTGTGTATATATATATATATACATATATATATATATATATATATATATGTATATATATACATATATATATATATGTATATATATACATACATACATACATACACATACACATATATTATTAAAGACAAGACTGGGAGGTCTTATATGTATGTATATATATGTATGTATATGTATATGTGTATGGATAAAGAGCGTTTGTTGTTGTTTGTCAGCTGTTGGCAGAGCTGGAGAAGGACCCAAAGCTGGTCTATCACATCGGTTTGTCTCCGGCTAAACTTCCGTACCTGGTGGACAACAACCCTCTGGTCGCCATAGAGATGCTGCTGAAACTGATGCAGAGCAGTCAGATCACCGAGTACTTCTCTGTCCTCGTCAACATGGACATGTCCCTGCACTCCATGGAGGTGGTCAACAGGTAACACGCACACACACACACACACGTGTACACACGCTCACACGTATACACACACACGTGTATATAATGCTTGTGTGTGTGTGTGTGTGTGATCTGTTGGTCAGACTAACGACTGCTGTAGATCTTCCTCCTGAGTTCATCCACCTCTACATCTCTAACTGCATCTCCACCTGTGAGCAGATCAAAGACAAGTACATGCAGGTACGTGGTCTCCATGACGACGCCCACCCCGCAGTGCGTCTCCGTGACGACTGACCCTCCCCCCGTCTGTTTCTGTTATAGAACCGCCTGGTGCGTCTGGTGTGCGTCTTCCTTCAGTCTTTGATCAGGAACAAAATCATCAACGTTCAGGATCTGTTCATCGAGGTCCAGGCCTTCTGCATCGAGTTCAGTCGCATCAGAGAAGCTGCCGGACTCTTCCGTCTCCTCAAGACCCTCGACACTGGAGACAACCCTGCTGAGGCCAAACCCACCAAGTAACACTCAGACTCTGCCAACATGACAAAGATAAAGACATGAAAGACAAAAACATGAAAGACAGACAAACATGACAAAGACATGACAGACACAAATACATGACAGACATGAAAGACACAAATACATGACAGACATGAAAGACACAAATACATGACAGACATGAAAGACACACATACATGACAGACAAAAACATGAAAGACACAAATACATGAAAGACAAAGACATGACAGACATGTTCAGGTGTAAATTTGTCATCAAAACATTCACTTTGTTTCTCATTAAACTGATTTGACTTTGACTTTTGTTTATTTATTTATTTGTGTGTGTGTGTAGTAGTAGACTGTGAGAACATTGTTTTTCTGGTCTTGGTTTTTTGAGATTTAAGATGTGGTTTTAGGTAAGGGTCAAAGGTCAGTGTGTGTGTGTGTGTGACTAGAGCTGCAACTAACGATTATTTTCGTTGTCGATTATTTTCTCGATGAATCGTTTGGTCCATAAAATATCAGAAAACCTTAAAAAATGTTGATCGGTGTTCGTCAAACCTGGAAATGATGATGTTTTCAAATGTTTTGTTTTGTCCACAAACCAAAGTGATTCACTTTTAATGATTTCTAAGAAAATATTCACAATTAAGAAGCTTAAACAATCAGAAATCTTGTTTTAATCATGAAACAAACTTCATATCGATTATCAAAATAGTTGTCGATTAATTTAGTAATCGATTAATCGTTTCTGCTCTGTGTATGACAGATGTGGATTAGGGTCAAAGGTCAGTGTGTGTGACAGAGACCTATTAGGGTCAAAGGTCAGTGTGTGTGTGACAGAGACTTGGGTTAGGGTCAAAGGTCAGTGTGTGTGACGGAGACTTGGGTTAGGGTCAAAGGTCAGTGTGTGTGACAGAGACTTGGATTAGGGTCAAAGGTCAGTGTGTGTGTGACAGAGACTTGGGTTAGGGTCAAAGGTCAGTGTGTGACAGAGACTTGGGTTAGGGTCAAAGGTCAGTGTGTGTGACAGAGACTTGGATTAGGGTCAAAGGTCAGTGTGTGTGTGACAGAGACTTGGGTTAGGGTCAAAGGTCAGTGTGTGACAGACAAATTTTGTTTGAAAGTTTATTGATTTGTTTGAAAAGTTGAGACAAAAACATGTTTTTAAAAAAAGAGGCAGAAATCAAACTGATAATCAATCATCAATAAATATGAATCATCAGTGTTTGGTTATGATATTGATTAAGATTGATTATTGTAACAATCGAGTTAAACTTCAGCATTGTGTGGCTCCGACCTCCTGGGCTTTGACTCGGCCAATCACGTCCTTTCTGCCTGTGAGGAAAGCTTTGTAGATAGGAGGGATTAGCGGGCCCTGTGGCCCCGCCCCCATGGCCCCGCCTCCGTGGCGTCCTCACACCCTCTTCATGCCGCGCGCCATCAGGCAGGCAAACACTGTCATCACCATCTTGGGTTTGACCTCCACCAGGTCCTCGGGCAGCGCGTACACGCGGGCGCCGATCTTCCTCGCAGTGGAGATGGCGTATCTGCAGACGCAAGGAGGGCGGGGCTGTCAGTGTGTTGCCATGACAACCAGGTGACTGGATGACAGCAGCATGAACAGGTGACAAGTTCACATCAAACTAAGTGATCACTGATTACTGTGCTGTGAGACCTGACACACTCACACACACACTGCTGCCTCCATCACTCAGTTCAAACGTCAGTGACACAGAGTGACCACACGAGGCAGCGGCTGTGAGTGTGTGTGTGTGAGCGTGTGTGTGAGCGTGTGTGTGTGCGCGCAGTTACTTTGCATTGTTGAGTTTCTCGTCGTCACTGAGGTCGTCCGTCTTCAGCAGGTCGTATCTGACCGATCCAGACTGGATGGAGTCGATCAGGTCCAGGACCGGCATACTGCTGCTGATGGACGAGTCCTACACACACACACACACACACACACAGAGTAACCCTTCATTTACAGACGTGAGAAATGACTTTTAAATGGACTTTGTTGTTTATGTCGAAACGAATGAACCAAAACTCCAACCAGCAGCACATTAAAATCCCAGTGACCATGTTTTTACGATGGTTTAATGTCATCAGGTAACCCTGTGACGTTTTCCGGGTCGTCATGGCGACGTCCGTGGTTTACCTTAAAGCCAGAGATGTTTTTTTTCCCGGCCTGCGTCAGCATGTCGTTGACCCACGCCACGATGGTGTCGTCCGTCACCTTCTGTCCGTCGCCCAGGTCCTCCAGGATGTTCAGAGTGTAGCTGAGGACACACGCGTGTCCGTTAGCAACATGCTAACTGATTCTAATGCTAATGCTAACTTTCAGAACATCGCTAAAAAGCAAACAATCAGGCGTGTTAGCATTAAATGTGGAGAAACAGCAGGTGATGCTATGCCCCGCCCCCATCAAACCTAGTAAGCCACGCCCTCTCCTGACCATAATTGGAAGTTAAACTTCCAGACACTCTGTCGCAGCGTCTCTAATGTAGCCGGTGTTTTGAGGGACACACAGTGGTGAAGCGTCGTTACCGTCTCATGAGCTGCCACAGCAGAGCCAGAGTGAGGGTTCGATTCCCGGCGTTCAGGTCCTGACCCGCGATGCCCACCAGAGAGAACTTGGCCTCCTTCTTCCCGAGCTCCACGGCGTAGTTACAGTTCTCCAGCTGCGATAAAACGTCAACGTACGAAAAGTTTGAGTGTGGTCGTCCTTTGTCAAAATTCTTCTACACAAATGATCGCGTTCGGTTCTCGTGTTCCAATCTTTGAGATTCTAACATCGCAAAGAACTTTAAAACATCACGATCAGACAAAAAGTTTCCTGTTTGGCACGTGTTCATTGCATGTGTGTGTCTGAAAGTGAACGCGTCGGGAATGCGTCGTGAATGCGTTGTGAACGTGTTGTGAACGCGTCGTGGTCGCGTTGTGAATGCGTCGTGAACGTGTTGTGAACGTGTCGTGGTCGCGTTGTGACTGCGCTGTGATTGCGTCGTGATCGTGCCGTGAACGCGTCGTGAATGTGTTGTGAATGCGTCGTGAACGTGTCGTGGTCGCATCGTGAATGCGTTGTGATTGCGTCGTGATCGTGTCGTAAGCGTGTCGTGAACTCGTCATACCTTCTTCATGTTACTGCCCAGTTTAGAATATGGAGGCTTGTTGACTCGATCCCAGTCCACAGGAACCTTGATCTTCTCGTACAACTGGAAAATCACCAGAGCGTCATCGATGTCTCTGCGCACACACACACACACACACACACACACACACACAGTCTGCGTCACATGATCACGTCTGTATCTCACTCTGTGTGTGTGTGTGTGTGTGTTCTCACGTGTATAAATGATTGACTCGAGGATTCACTCCCAGAGAGTTCATCCAGTTCCTGAAGGTTTTTTCTTCTCTGGTTTCACCTGAACAAAAAAAACGCAACATAATGACACTGACAGGAAGTGGTGGACACTGACAGGAAATGGTCAGGTGGTGGTCTGACCTTCGATGGAGCTCCAGTCGATGTCCTGGTTCTCGGGTTTCTTCAGAGCCGGGTACTTGTTGAACAGATTAGCGACGAAGGCCAGGTTGAGTTTGGGATTTCCTCTCACGACGTCTGGAGGCATCACGAACTGTCTGCAGCCCAGACGCTCCGCCTGCTCCAGCATTAGCTCCGCCCTCTTCAGGTCGTCCTTCTCCTGCACGCACACAGCGAGGACCAGGTGAACACACACACACACACACACACACACACACTCACACACTCACACACTCAGGTGAAGTATAAATGCTGTCACTCTGACCCTCAGTCCTGATAGGTCCATGACGATGGGCGGGACTTCCTCGTCTCCTTTAGGAGACACCTGGTTCAGCAGGTGATAGTACGCTCTGGAGTCCTGCACACACACACACACACTGATTATAACTGACTGACTGAGAGTTTGTGTGAATGAATGAATGTGTGAGTGTGTGTGTGTGTGTGTAACCTTGATGTCCGAGCTGAAGTTGTTGATCTTGTTACTTCCCGCCTCTTCCAGGTGATAGTTGGCCCAGCGCAGCAGCAGCTCCTCAGGAGACAGTTTCATCAGATCCTCCAGACTCTCTCCATCACGCAGCAGAGCGATCAGAGCTACACACACACACACACACACTGTACACCTGCTGCCAGCAGAGACTCAGGGTGATAGACACACACACACACACACACACACACACACACTGTACACCTACTGCCAGCAGAGACTCAGGGTGATAGACACACACACACACACACACACACACACACACCTTCGTTCTTGGTGAGCTCGATGTCGGCGAACAGTCCGATCTTGATGACCTGCCACAGCAGACCCAGGACCAGGTGCTGCCTGCCCTCCTTCAGGTCCTCAGCTCCAATGTTGACCACATGGCAGCCGATGGCAGAGGCGGAGTTCAGAGCCAGGTTCAGGTTCTCCTGTAAGCACACACACACACACACACACGCTCAGTGACACACACACACACACACACACACAGAGAGAGCAGGTGAGTGTGAGGAGGGCGCCCTCACCTGGATGGTGAAGGGCGTGAGCTTCTTCTTGTTGATGGTCCTCTCGTCGATGGTGTCAGGGACGGACAGATTGATCATTTTACTGAGAGCAGAGGTCAAAGTTCACCATCATCACTGAGGTTCACGCTGAGGTCATGTGACTGTGTGTGAACACATGAACGTACCACAGGATGATTCCGTCGCCCACAGCCGCGAACAGGTCGTCGTTGTTTGGATCCATCGCAACCACATGTTTACAGTCAGAGTCTTTCTCGAGAGCTTTGTTGATCCAGTTCACAAACGCCACTTTCTCCTCCTCTACACACACACACACACACACAACTGTAAGTGTGTGTCTGTGTGTCGGTGTGTGCGTGTGTGTGTGTGTGTGTGTGTGTGTGTGTACCTGAGTATGAATGTTGTGTTCCAGTTTGCTCTGATCTTCCTGCCACGTTACAGATTCCTTCTTTCTTGTTTATGGCTTTTCTGAACGTTTTAGCAACTTCAGTGCTTTTTAACCCGTGAACAATCTGATGATGACAACACAACAACAACAACAACGATGATGAGGACAACACAACCCAACAACAACGATGATGACAACACAACCCAACAACAACGATGAGGACAACACAACCCAACAACAACGATGATGAGGACAACACAACCCAACAACAACGATGATGAGGACAACACAACCCAACAACAACGATGATGACAACACAACCCAACAACAACGATGAGGACAACACAACCCAACAACAACGATGATGAGGACAACACAACCCAACAACAACGATGATGAGGACAACACAACCCAACAACAACGATGATGACAACACACAACACAATGATAACACAACACACGATGACAACACAACACAACAACAAACAATGATAACAACACAACAGCAACGATGATAACACAACAACGATGATGACAACACAACAACAATGATGACAATACAACAAACAATGATGATGACAACACAACAAACAACAGAAATTGAAACAAAATGATTTGTGGTCCTGACTCTTTAGCCCCTGTGTGAAGGAAGAGTTGTGACCTTTGACTGACCTGGGTGAATTGGTCAAAGGTCAGCGTGTGGCTGCTGCAGGTCAGGTCCTGGACGATCTCTCTGACCTTGTATCCAGGCAGAGGAAGATTAGCCGCTCTGAAGAGTTCGTTCAGTTCATCTTTGCTGATGAAGCCATCGTTGTTTATGTCTGTGACACGGGGGGCGGAGTCACAGGAGAACAAACATCAAACAGATTAGTGAGGGAGGAGAGTGGGCGGAGTCACAGGAGAACAAACAACAACAGGTTAGTGAGGGAGGAGAGTGGGTGGAGTCACAGGAGAACAAACATCAAACAGATTAGTGAGGGAGGAGAGTGGGCGGAGTCACAGGAGAACAAACAACAACAGATTAGTGAGGGAGGAGAGTGGGCGGAGTCACAGGAGAACAAACAACAACAGGTTAGTGAGGGAGGAGAGTGGGTGTAGTCACAGGGGAACAAACAACAGGTTAGTGAGGGAGGAGGGTGGGCGGAGTCACAGGAGAACAAACAACAAATGATTAGTGAGGGAGGAGTCACAGGAGAACAAACAACAACAACAGGTTAGTGAGGGAGGAGAGTGGGCGGAGTCACAGGAGAACAAAAAAACAGATTAGTGAGGGAGGAGGTGGGTGGAGTCACAGGAGAACAAACAACAGATTAGTAAGGGAGGAGAGTGGGTGGAGTCAGGCTTCACACCAGATCAACATATCATCTTCATCATCATGACTCACCTATCTTCATGAAGGCGTCTCTCAGGTCTTGTATCTCCTCAGCAGAGATGTGAGATGAGTCCATGTTTGAAGTTTGATCCTGAGACAGAAAGTAAGTCAACTTCTGTTTTTATGTTTGACAAACTACATGGAGACTGTCTCACTGTCTCACTGTGTCTCAC